>NC_134501.1:19960327-20022827 GCF_040206685.1 Ascaphus truei
GAGAGCAGGGGATTGTTATTTGTAGGAGGGGAGAGAAAGAGAGCAGGGGATTGTTATTTGTAGGGGGGGGATGAGAGCAGGGGATTGTTATTTGTAGGGGGGGAGAGAAAGAGAGCAGGGGATTGTTATTTGTAGGGGGGGGAATGAGAGCAGGGGATTGTTATTTGTAGGGGGGGAGAGAAAGAGAGCAGGGGATTGTTATTTGTAGGGGGGGGAGAGAAAGAGCAGGGGATTGTTATTTGTAGGGGGGGAGAGAGAGCAGGGGATTGTTATTTGTAGGGGGGGAATGAGAGCAGGGGATTGTTATTTGTAGGGGGGGAGAGAGCAGGGGATTGTTATTTGTAGGAGGGGAGAGAAAGAGAGCAGGGGATTGTTATTTGTAGGGGGGGGGATGAGAGCAGGGGATTGTTATTTGTAGGGGGGGAGAGAAAGAGAGCAGGGGATTGTTATTTGTAGGGGGGGGATGAGAGCAGGGGATTGTTATTTGTAGGGGGGGAGAGAATGAGAGCAGGGGATTGTTATTTGTAGGGGGGGAGAGAGCAGGGGATTGTTATTTGTAGGGGGGGAGAGAGCAGGGGATTGTTATTTGTAGGGGGGGAGAGAGCAGGGGATTGTTATTTGTAGGGGGGGAGAGAAAGAGCAGGGGATTGTATTTGTAGGGGGGGGAGAAAGAGAGCAGGGGATTGTATTTGTAGGGGGGGGAGAAAGAGAGCAGGGGATTGTTATTTGTAGGGGGGGAGAGAAAGAGCAGGGGATTGTTATTTGTAGGGGGGGAGAGAAAGAGAGCAGGGGATTGTTATTTGTAGGGGGGGGAATGAAAGCAGGGGATTGTTATTTGTAGGGGGGGAGAGAGAGAGCAGGGGATTGTTATTTGTAGGGGGGGAGAGAAAGAGAGCAGGGGATTGTTATTTGTAGGGGGGGGGGAAGAGAGCAGGGGATTGTTATTTGTAGGGGGGGAAAGAGAGCAGGGGATTGTTATTTGTAGGGGGGGGGGAGAGAAAGAGAGCAGGGGATTGTTATTTGAAGGGTGGGGAAAGAGAGCAGGGGATTGTTATTTGTAGGGGGGGGAGAGAAAGAGAGCAGGGGGTTGTTATTTGTGGGGGGGGAGGGGGGAGGAGAAAGAGCAGGGGATAGTTTCATTGGAAAGGCATGAGAACGTTTTTTCGCGTCTTACCGCTGCAGAAATTTCCGCCCCAGACTTGTGGTTTAGAGAGGCCAGAATTACCGAGGCGATGAAGAAGAACAAAGTGCTCAGACCGGTGTTCACCAAATCCTAAAAACAAAAAGAAACCGATTGTAAGTCAATACATTTTGCTGCACAGTGATTCTGTTTATCAGCGTAACATCATGATGAGGTCAGAGCATGACATCATGATGAGGTCAGAGCAGGCCCAAAACGGTGTAGGATTCCTTCAGAGCCAGGACACAGAATTGCCAGAAATACAATGCTAATGAAATGGAAAATTTGAAAGAACACACGGGAGAGGGAGAAGAGAGGGGGAAGAGAAGAGAGGGAGAAGAGAAAAGAGGGAGAGGGGGAAGAGAAGAAGAGAAGAGAGGGAAGGAAGAGAAGAAGAGAAGAAGAGAAGAAGAGAAGAAGAGAAGAAGAGAAGAAGAGAAGAGAGGGAGAAGGGGAAGAGAAGAGAGGGAGAAGGGGAAGAGAAGAGAGGGAGAAGGGGAAGAGAAGAGAGGGAGAAGGGGAAGAGAAGAGAGGGAGAAGGGGAAGAGAAGAGAGGGAGAAGGGGAAGAGAAGAGAAGAAGGGGAAGAGAAGAAGAGAAGGTGAAGAGAAGAAGAGAAGGGGAAGAGAAGAAGAGAAGGGGAAGAGATGAAGAGAAGAGAGGGAAGGAAGAGAAGAGAGGGAAGGAAGAGAAGAGAGGGAAGGAAGAGAAGAGAGGGAAGGAAGAGAAGAGAGGGAAGGAAGAGAAGAGAGGGAAGGAAGAGAAGAGAGGGAAGGAAGAGAAGAGAGGGAAGAGAAGGAAGGAAGAGAAGAGAGGGAGAAAAGATGAAGAGAAGGAGAAGAGAGGGAAGGAAGAGAAGAGGGAGAAAAGATGGAGAAGAGAGGGAAGGAAGAGAGGAGAGGGAAGGAAGAGAAGAGAGGGGAAAGAGAAGAGAGGGGGAAGGGGGAAAGAGGGTGGGAAGAGAGGGAGGGAGCTGTGAATTGCTGTCGGCTTTTGGGCAGCAATGGGTTTATATACGTGAACTTTCCATAATAATTTTTTTTTTTAAAGAAATAAGAACAGACGTCTAAAACATATCACGTTATTCTTATAACTCTGACTTAACCCTTTCACTGCCAGAAGAAACGGCAAAGCTTTGCTACAACAACGACGTACACCGTGGAAAGCGATAAATAAAAGGAGTGTGTGACACATGGGCAAGCGTCTCGCCATGATATCGGGGCCTGTTCAATTACAGCCGCTCCCCCTGACCACCCTGCAACCTAGTTCCTAAACGTCTCATATTAAATGTCCTTCCACAGGCGCCCCGGCCAAAACATTACAGTCATTTCAGCAAAAGAAAAGCCGCAGAGAAGGAGCACGGCGGGGATTGGATTTCCAGCTGACATCGGGACTCGGAGACAAGTCCGCGGGAGTTCCTGAAAACCTTGTTATTCTCTCCGATTCCCCGAAATGTTTGTAACACGCACGCGGCGCTGGGATCAGGGGCTTGTCGTTATTTCTTTTCAACAATAAACTACATTTCTAGTAACCAAAAAAATAAATACAAAATACAAAATAAAAAAACGAACACTGCCATTTTACTTCCTCTAGGTCATAATGACATCACAGGAAGTGAACAGTGTATCTTGTGCAGGAGGAGGGGATGGTGGAGAATCTTAACCCTTTCTCTGCCAGAGGGAAATGAGTAACTGTAAATCAGTACACAGTGCTCATTTGCATGCCATTACCCAGAATCCCTGGCTGCAGTGTATGCCAAGAGATAATGGGTTAAAGCAGGTTTCAGACCTGTGAATGTGAAAAAAAAATTTAAAAAAATTATATATACATATATTCTCACTTAGAAAGTAGTTTTTCTTTAATATTTACAAAAACTCCCGTCCCCTCCTCTATACCGTTTCTGTAACAATTGGTTCTCCTTTGCATACTCTACACACCACTCCGGGGGGCTAAGGAATAGGAGTGAAGGGTGATGCTTAGCACCGTGTTGTGGACCTGGGCCTGTGGCTGTTACATTGTATTATGTGCCTCTTGTAATGAGTAAGGTTGACACCAATAAAGCGGTTAGTTGCGCAGCGCGGGGGTCTGTACGGATAATGGACGTTGGCAGCGCCCCCCGGCCCCCCGTGTTAATCCCCTGAACTCACAGTCAGGTCCCAGTTGATGTGGGGGACCCTGGCGTGCAGGCCCAGGCTGAACAGGAGCAGTAAGGCGCCGGTCACCACGAAGGCGCTGCAGCTAACGAACTCAAAGAAATAGAGGCCCTCACACGGGGCACATTCCATGATGGTCTCTATGCAGATAAAAGCAAGAAGTGCCAGGGCCTGGGGAGAGAGAGGGAGAGAGACACAGGGCCGGTTATACAGGGACACCGGGGAAAAAAGCGCTCTATATATATATATATATACACACACACACGTATCTATAGTGCTCTATACACACACACACACAGCTCTATGCTTAAATACACACACGTGTATCTATAGTGCTGTATGCTTAAATACACATCTATAGCGCTCTATACACACACACACGTATCTATAGTGCTCTATACCCACACACGTATCTATAGCGCTCTATACACACACACAGCTCTATGCTTAAATACACGTCTATAGCGCTCTATACTTAAATACACACACACTTATATGTATACCGCTGTATGCTTAGACAGTGGTTGACAAATCACCAAAAAATCTACTCGCCACCTAGTACCAAACGTGTGCTGCTTGGGCCAATATTTACTCGCCCGGGGGTTAAATCCACTCGCCCGGGGCGAGCAAATGCATAGGTTTGTCGAACACTGGATATAGACATACATATTTATTTATATAAAAAAATCCAAACAAATATTTACTCTTGTATAGCACTTACAATGTACACAGCACTGCACATAAGAGCTTACAATCTAATATGTTGTGCCTGTGGCACAGGGAGATAAAGCCACTTGCCCCAGGATCTGACTCATTCAAACCAGATTGATCCACTTCAAAGGCCGTGACTTTACTACCAAGCAGGCGGGCGTGTGTGTGAGAGGAAATGTGTGTGTGTACACACACAGTATCTGTAAGTTACTTGTCCCGAGCGCTCTGATAGTTGTTACTTTATCTCCCTGTTCCTCAGTTACTCCCCTGAAACCGAGTAATATTAGCATTGTTCTGCTCCCTCTTTAGAAGTGGCCGTGGAGAGCAGAGTCCTGAAAATGAGTGACCAGGATCCCCCCCCCAGAGACGGCTGCACAGATCAGTATGAAGTACAACTGGAAAGCCTTCTGGAATTCCACGGTGCTACATAAAAACTCAAATGGTTACCCTACTTCTACAGCGCTTCCCTGATGCACTGTATTCATGCAGCCAGCTCCGGGGTGTAATCCAGTCAGGTGTCACAGAAAGCAGCAATTAAACAATTTATTCACAAAAACAGCAAAAAGTACAACTCATACAAGCACAAAAACCAACAGCAAAACATGAAGTAACATTCAGCAAAGGCTGTGACCCCCTAAAGAAAGATACTTATAGGTTGATAAATCAGAGATGCGGCAGCTCCGAGCGCTGGGGAAGTCTTGAACCTCACGTGCACAACAGGCACTATTGGAGGATGCCACGTTCCCTGCAAAATGTGGGACGAAAGGAGCAGAGGTTCTTGGCAGACATCGCAGACCTGGCCATTCATTTCTCACCGCGCGGAATGTCATTCTGTGTTCCCACTCCCGGCAGACGGACTGATCCAGGGGCAAACACGCGGCCTTAAGGGGTGGGATGTTATGGGGATGTGGCTTTCCCTAAAACATTTACCCCCTCCCCACCTGTACAGTAAGGAGTCCGTTTTCCCTGCTCACCATTTTAAATTGAGCGTTTTATTCCCAAAATAGACGGCAGCCGAGTCTCTGAAAAGACTTCAAAACTCAAGAGAAGCGATGTTATCCTGCATTCTGCCGAGAAGACTCTGCCATCTGCATGGAAAGCAGCTCTGTGCTGCTGGGTTGGGGAGCCACAACGTCAGAACAAACAGCTGGGGTTCGCATGTGGACACTACTGCAGGATTTGGGCTTTTGTATTTTAAAAAAAACCCAGCAGAAAGTCCTTTTCTCGAGGGGCTTTTATACACGTGGGAAAGGGTCCGAGGTCAGGGAAAAAGCAGCTGTAATTATGTTAAGATTAAAACATGTGCAAACATCACAGGATATTCATACACACACAAAAAAAAAAAAAGTTTTGCCTCCCCCCAGACTTCATTTCTTATTACTGTATGTAGTGTAGAGATAGAAGTTAGCCAAAGGCTAACACAAGAACCCCAATTGCTGCACTCAAAGTGTAGTATGAATACCGTAATGATAGGGGTATACCTTTGCACCCCAGTTCCTCTTGTAGTTTAATTGGAGAGCGTTGATTCCATTTCTATAGGTAGTTACTGTATGTAGTGTTAAATTATTAAACGCGTCAGATCAAAGGCAGCAGGATGGAGTCATTAAAGTAGCGTTTAGTATAAAGCAGGAGTGGCCTACTCCAGTCCTCAAGGACCACCAACAGGTCAGGTTTTCAGGATATCCCTGCTTCAGCACAAGTGGCTCAGATTGAACCACCTATGCTGAAGCAGGGATATCCGTAAAGCCCGATCTGGCGGTGGCCCTTGAGGACTGACCAACTGATTGAGCCACCTGTGCTGAAGCAGGGATATCCTGAAAACCTGACCTGTTGGAGGTCCTTGAGGACTGGAGTTGCCCGCCCCCTGCCTTAGTCATGTTTAATCACTGCGGGTTTATCATCAGATTCAACCCCCCCAAAAAATAAAACCCACTTCTCCCAGCGCCGGCTTCAGACGTAACACAGTAAAAGGTTTATTCTCGTTGTAGGATTGCCGCGGTGGGGGCCGCAGATTAGAACATCGTCGCGTCGCACAGCGCGGAAACGCCACTCTGCAGCTACAAACACGCCTAATAAAACGGCTTTGAAGCATCAGCGTAAATCTCTACCAGCCCAGCGCTTTGGTGCGCTACTAAGACGGCAAAAACCTGCGAGGTTTTCTGCAGGATCTAGTGACCGGCACCGACACCGGAACCATAAAGGAAGACGCAATCGCTGCACCGTACCACGCGGGATGCTCAGAAACACTTCCAACCCCAAAGCCCGATTTAAAATGGTAACAGGGGCCAAACAACAACATGCAGCCACCACCGAGGTGGAAACCTGGCAGTGGGGAGGGGAGAAATGCTTATAATGATCACCCAACTGCAGGTGAGATATTGAGGTACTGGGTAATAACAAACATTCTGTGCTGAAACATTACAGATTACAGTGGGCGCGCTTGGAATCTGGGGCGGGTAAAGGCACTGACTGATAACACCGAGGGTGAAGCGGGGGAGCGAGCTCCTTGTGACCTTGGGCGAGTCACTTTCTCTCCCTGTGCCTCAGGCACCAAAAACAGATTGTAAGCTCTGCGGGGCAGGGAATGTGTCGGTACCATTCCTATGCCCAATGCTGCGTACCACGCTCGATATTGCAATTGTGAAGCACTTTGATTTCCATTGGGACAAACGTTTTTATTGTTATTTAAAACCCAACACGCGAATAACCTCTTCTCTGCCACAGGAACCAGCAGCATATTGCTCCGCACAGCGTCGGCGCTGCTCTGCGTGGCGGCACGGCATTGCTGCTCTGCGGGGTGGCACGGTGTAGCTAAGCTTTCCGAGGAGACGCCAGATCACAGGCTCAGATTCCTGCGCTCACGCCTCTGTGTATTTTTAGTTCCAATAAACTTTTCCAGACTCCTCCAGTATAAACACAAAACAAGAGAACAATGCTGGGAATGTTGATCTTTTAACCCTTCCAGAGCAGCATGCAACGCGTGCTGCGCCTACAGCCTGCCGCGCAATCCAGTGACAGTGACCCGCTCGCCCTGCTCTATCCTACAATACAAAAGATTAATAATAATATTATTATTATTATCACGTTCTGGTATAGCGCTGCTAGTTTTACGTAGCGCTTTACAGAGACATTTTGCAGGCACATGTCCCTGACCCGTGGAGCTTACAATCTATATTTTTGGTGCCTGAGCACAGGGAGATAAAGTGACTTGCCCAAGGTCACAAGGAGCTGACACCGGGAATTCAACCCGGTTCCCCTGCTTCAAACTCAGCTCCAGAGTCAGTGTCTTTACTCACTGAGCCGCTCGATCTCCCTTATAATGTGTTTTCCTGGGATTCTCATCTTTTTTTTTTTAGTGGGGATTATAGATTGCCGGATAATTCTGTAATAAGCGTCAGGTGGAAACACGAAGTATCATTATCGAACGCTTTTCTAAGGAGGAAACAAAAAAAACATCAAACGATATTACAGGAATCCCTTTGAGGCATGTTTACCAGGAAATCAAATCCCTGCGTTTCCCAAAATATGATTTACTGCCTTACAGTGTCGGAGAAGCTGTATACAGGGAGCAGGGGCGAGTTATACATGTTACCCTGGAGTGGCAACATTGATACAAGAGGTAACGGTTACTTTTGGATTGGAAGCTGCTGAATAAATAGTGTTAACGGAGAACACAAACGTTTTGGAGGTGATAATGCCAGGATCCCATCCCATACCCCCAACTACTGTTTTCCCATTGTTTAACATCCCAAAGTAATGCTACGGTTGTATTACACTTATACTACAGTACTGCGAACATCATAATGTGAAGTATTTTGTTTTAGAAGCATAACATTTTTATAAACCTTTCACAGTACATTCTCTCCGCTGAGAGGGAATCCATCTTTTAAACTCCCAACTACTTAAAGGGTCTGTCTTTCCAAACAAAAACAAAAATGGCGGTGGTATGTTTACTGGGACAAATGTGATTGTTTTTGTTAAAATCAGACCAGTATCTTTCAATATTTTCTACATTTTTAAGGTCTAAAGTAATTGGGGAGTTCTATTTTACGATGTTTACCTAATCTCTTGTAAACTATTGTATATACAGATGGCAGAGTGTGGAGTTCCCATTTTCTAGACACTAATTCAGGGCTGGGCAGCGCCAGTTCTCAAGGGCCACCACCAACATGTCAGGTTTTCAGGATATCCCTGCTTCAGCACAGGTGGCTCAATCAGTGGCTCAGATTCAGCCCCCTGTGCTGAAGCAGGGATATCCTGAAAACCCGACCTGCTGGTGGCTCGAGGACTGGCATGGCCGCCCCTACATTAAATGGCCAAAATGAACCAACTGAGATAAAGGGGACGGGAGTGCGCGATACGATTAGAATGACACATACAAAATAAAAACGTACTCATTTTGGCACAGACAACGTGTTACCTTTAAAAAGGATTAAAACCTTCTAAGAAAGCCAAGTCAAACCATTTGCGTGCGCTAAGTGGGACTGCCCCACGAACCTCTGGGTAAAGTGTGGGATTTCAGCACAGACAGGAGGTGAGGGAAGAGGGGCAATAACTCAACCCAACATCCAGAAACACATTCCCCAGCCTGGGCTCTTCTCCCGGGTAAACCACAAGCATATTTATCATTTCCTTTGCCCGGAGCGGCCACGAGTTTTTCCACTGAAGCTGCCGGAGATGTTATAGCTTCGATGATCTCGCCGAGCGCGCGCGCACACACACACACACAGCGGGGATGAATAAATCAGACGCGCACCCGTGTCACCGTCACGCTGCGCCTACGGTCGCCGCTTTCACGGCAGCAACGCGGTACTTTCCACGGGCCTAGTGATTTGAGGCTGCAGGTTCACGGATCTTCACAGTATCACCGCTTTTCTTTTATGTACAATTCTTAAATAGTATCAAAGGAGTCTTTTGGAGTTCTATTGCCGCTCCAGTACAAATATCTTTTGATAACAGAATCCAATGGGATTCATGAAACTCTTGGTATCAGGCACTGTAGGACTACTTTTTTTTTTAATGGTTTGCAATGTGGTGCAGGGAACGCAGGGAACGCAGGAAAAACAGGCACTTTTTGCAGGCATTTTTGCATCTGATTTGCTTACACAAACCTACTTCCTGACGCCCGGCCAGTTCCACCGTGTAGGAGACACACCATGGCTTGTGGAACCGCCGCTGAGACACCTGGGAATTTTTTGCAGGTGCGCTTGGCCGAATCACAGGCAGATCTAAAGGACAGATTCAAAGCCACAAGCGTCATTCCGCACTGCAAGGGTTAATGCTGACCGCGACCAATCAGAACACTGCAATCCGCAAAGATCTCCGTATTCTGCCAATAGCAAGGCCTCAAGCGGGGAACGGTCAGGCAGAGCTCTCCGATTGGCTCAGGCTGTGATGACGTGTGCAGAATGTTACACTGCAACACTGGGTTCTAGTCAGAATTTACTAAAAGAAATGGAATTTGTTCCGTTCATTTGTCTTCTTTCACCATTTCCGCCCCCATTTTGCAGCCAGGAGGCCGTCATAAACAGACCCTATTTCATCTAGATTTATTAATAGACATGCTCTGGGGATGTGAGCAGCAGAAGCTTAGTTTTTCATGTTAATGACCTTTCTGAAGGGCAAAGGGTTATTAGAGAATAAGTATCAATATTAGCACAAAGCTTTATCGAAACTCGGACACCGGTAACTCAGGCGGACTGAGAATCGGAACCTTTAAAAACAATGGCAGCAGTAAATCTACACCCGGAAAACACTTCACATGTTCTTAAAAACAAATTGACTGTCCTGTTCTCTTTCTAAAATCCTCTATATAAATGAAATAGAGACAGACAGAAGAATCCCGTTCTATTTGGGGGGAGAAAAGACTCGTAAAACTGACATTACAGCCGCCAAAAAGGCGGTTTCCATTTCCTCGCACATGGCGTTCTGCTGCCAGTGTAAAGACGCTCACTTTTTAGTGTGGTCTGTAACAGTTACATACGCCTAGAACTTATTTTTACTTTAACCATTCATGCAATGTCTTCATATTTAATGTATAACCCTGTTCGCCTAATGTAATGTCTGTCTTGTCCTCCTATGTAACTATGTATTTGCAACCTGTATCTGTCATCATAACTCTGTGTATACAACAACAAAAACAAACAAAAATGCCCAAAGCTACTTCCAATGTGACAAGAGAATATATAGGTATTGCACTGTGTATTTTTGTCACATTGGAAGTAGCTTTGGGCATCTTTGTCTATTTTTGTTGTTGTATACATTTAGCCACGCCCACTAGCACTCCTTTTGACACATATATACATATATATTATGTGGTAATGGTTGGGGTTTCTCAGAGCTTGTTGGGTGTGTGTGTGTATCAGAACTCTGTGCCTAGGACATACTTGAAAATGAGAGGTAACTCTCACTGTATTACTTCCTGGTAACACATTTGATTTAGAACACGTCAGGTTTTAAAGATATCCTTGCATCGGCCCAGGTGGCTCAATCATTGACTGAGCCACCTGTGCTGAAGCAGGGATATCCTTAAAACCTAACCACTTGGTGGCCCTAGTGGAGTCGAGTTAGCCACCCTTGAAATAGACCATAGTCATGAGCGCCACTGCACAGCCCTCTATGGGGCAGGCCCCAGTGGCTGTGTGTGGGCACGCAAAACGCTGTGACGCGTACGCTGGCAGGAAGACAAGAATTTTGTCTTGCCGCGACGCGGTCACGTGGTTGGCACGCAGCCAATGGCAGGGCAGATATGCCCCGTAATGGCCGCTCCCCCCTACAGATCGCAGATCACGGCTGTAGTCTCTGCACGCGCCGCCAGGCGCACGTGCGTGCAGCAAAGAGGACTGGGGCCGAAGCCTTAATCAGCTGTGCTTGGTAGTTAGAAAGGCAGTGTGAGGTTGTATGTAATAGCTAGTTACAAGGTGTCAAATCCTTGGACACCGATATTGTATCTCTTTATTTATGTAGCGCCAAGTGTACTCAGCGCTTCACAAAGAATACAGTTCAGGGAATTATAATACAATAAGCGCAGCAAAAACCAGACAATAGGAAAGGATATACAATGTTATTTTGTGTGTGCGGTTCTGAGCTTGAACTTGGAATACGAAGTGTTTTTGTGGTAGTATAATTCTATCAGGACACAGAGTGCACTGGAGATCCGCAAACAGTATGTTCTATAAGTATAAACAAATATATGAACACTTACAATTAAAATTGCATAAGTGAATGAAAGACGATTGCTAAGGGCGAAATCCTGGTGTCACAGGCGAGTGTCCTCTGCACGCACGCGAAACCTCCTTTCCGGCGTGTGACGTCAGTGTGCACCAAGGTCTCAGCCTCTCCCGTCTCTCCACAGGCACCAACCTCCAAACGGAGAACCCCACTCCCCAAGTGACTCTCCGTTTGGTAGTTGGCGCCTGTGGAGACGCGAAAGAGGCGGAGACCTGAGTGTTACAATGACATCGCACGCCGAAAAGGAGAACTCGTGCATCCACAGCACTGAGGGGGGGACAGGAGCGGTCAGCTATCTGTGCTTCGCCCGTGGGTTAATTGTGAGTGTAAACTGTGCAGCGTTGTGTAATTTATAATTGTGAGTGTAACCTGTACAGCCTTGTGTATTTATAATTGTGTAATTGTGAGTGTAACCTGTACAGCCTTGTGTATTTATAATTGTGTAATTGTGAGTGTAACCTGTACATTGTGTAATATAATTTCATACAGTATCACACCATGCCCTTCTCTCTTGCATTTTGTCTTTTCATGTATTCATCCTGATCATAATTGCAGATCCACTACCGAGCTAATGTTATGGATTCATTTATCGCTCGAATCCTGCCCACCTAATGTGAGTAGGCCGTCATTAACCGTATTGAGCACCACCTGTGTTTAACCCTTTCATTTCCCTGGTATTGCGTGGCACTTATAACTCACTGCGCCTGTATGCGCTCTGTCATTTGTCCTATTTGTGTCAGACGAGTTGGAAAACTCCTCACCTGAGCTGCAGGCAAATTAAGGATTTCGTTTCCCCCACATTCATTTATTCTCACGTATCTGTCACTTGATGATTAATGGTCACCACATATATTAGAATTTAGTGCTTTCTGCCCTCTTTTTTTCCTGCTATTCAGGTTTACAAAAGCAGGTCTGCAATTCCCCAAATGCTCAGTGGTAGCAGGTTAACCTGCTTCTGATCCCTGTGTCACCAGAGCTAGGAACAGGAACTCACTGCGAATGTAAACAGGGGCAGAACTAGTCACCGGCAGGCCGCCCCTGTCACACCCGGGGCACTACCTGTGAGCCGGGTCCACACGCGGGGGCGGGAGCCTACCCAGGTGGGTATTGGAGAAGTAGAGCCTGAATTCTGTGTTAGAACCCCCAAGGTGGGCCTCACAGCACAGGTAGGGCCTGGAGAGAGGGGCATGCAGAGAGGTGGGCCTTTACAAATCAGGAAAGCTGTTTCCGGTGGGTGGAGCATTGGGCCCCTAAGGCTGCGTCCATAGAGGGGGGAGCAGTGCTTAACAGCGCCGACGCTGAGGCTCGCCTGCTGAAGCTGTGCGATTTCATGCACATGCAGGCGAGCCAGCGGGCGCGATCGGGAGGCGGGGCAGTGACGTCGCTGACGTCAACGTCACGGCGCCGTGATGTTGACGCTGCTTCGCGCCGATTGGATGTTTTCAGCCGACAGCGCGCTGAAAAACAGCTTGGCTGTCGGCTGAAAAATCCAACTCCTCAGCACGCCTGCGGACACTCGCGTGAGCCCCCTCTAAAGACATCCACATTGGGGATTCAGGGGCTCAGCGCGGAGCGTTCGCATAGCTCAGCGCTGCTTGTCCTATGGACGCAGCCTTAAGTTGGTGGACCCTGGTACAGCCACTGATAGTGATGGGTGGTTCCACCGCTGACTGCAAACATTCTCTATACAGCGCAGCGTACACGGTCCGTGCTTTATAAGGCAAAAAAATGCGTATTATTTGACTGGCCTTAAAGCAGCGATACATGCAATTTTAAAACAAAGTTTGATCTTGTTTACCAAGGTTTGAAGTAGGGGGTCTGCAGAGCTGAACCCCATTAATTTCAGCTCCCGGGCCCCCTGCTTTAGGAGGTACTTACCTATGTAGGTGCTGGTAACCGCTCGGCGAGCAGAGTTAATGTAATGGCAGCGTCTCAAAGCTCCCACGCCCTGCGGGCCAATAGGAAGCCGGTGACGTCATCACGTGCAGCTTCCTATTGGCCCGCGTGACGCGGGAGCTTTAAACCACCTACTAAGGAGGCAAGTATCTCCGGAAGCCGGGGGTCCCCCGCTGCTGAAGTTAATGGGGTTCAGCTCCGGAGACCCCCTGCTTTAATCCTGGGTAAAAATAAATGCATGTAAAAAATTGGATTGCTCTTTTAGAATAGATGATTATGAAATATTCAAAGCACGAGCTAATAGTGTTTGGTACACAGACAAGGAAACCTTACAGAGCAGACGTGTCACATGATGGTGTCTGAACATTCCTGTACTTGGGGCAAATATTGTGTCATTTTTTGGCGTCCCTCGCCCCCACCCTTGCACAATCTAAGAGCCGAAAGAGTAAATGACCTTAATATCTGGACTGTAGAGCAGGGGGACGCGAAAACTTTATGTAGGGTGTGTGGTGGTTACATAGGCCCCGCGCGCTTCCCCAAAGCATTTAAATGAAATGCTGGGGCACCACGCGAGGCCTATAACTCGCTTACCTTGATTCAGCCGGCTTCGGGTGACGCGTCACTATGGCAACGCGGCGTCAAATGACCCCATGGCATCATTTGATGCCGGCACAAAGGTAAGGGGGGGAGCGCGAGCACTGGGGGAGAGCAGGCAGGGGGGCGCAGCAAAAGAGGAGAGGGGGATATGATAGAAACCGTCACATATATAAAAGGGTTGCAACAAAGTACAGGAGGGAAGCATGTTTCAGGGAAAGAGAAGCAGCAGAACAAGAGGCCGTTCTCCAGCGCCGGAGGGTGTCAGCTAAGGGGAAACGTGAGGAAGTGTCTCTTCACAGAAAGGGTAGTGGATTCGTGGAATCCACCCAGCAGAGGCGGTAGGGGGCTAATATAGGGTGTCAGCTAAGGGGAAACGTGAGGAAGTGTCTCTTCACAGAAAGGGTAGTGGATTCGTGGAATCCACCCAGCAGAGGCGGTAGGGGGCTAATATAGTAAGGGAATGCAAACATGTTTGTGACAGACATCAGGCCAAGTCCGAAATATGAAAGAAAATCATGGATCTAATAGGGTCTGAGGTTTCACAGAAGGCAGGAAAATAGGCAGACAAGTGCTTCTTAGCCGCCACATTCTGGTTTCCCTGCCCCTGCCGTGGCTCGCTCACTGCCCCTGCCATGCCCCCCACCCCACAGGTGAGGACTGACTTTTCCCATCACTTACCACTTGGATACATTTCAGGACCCCGAAGACGGAGCGGACGTAGCCGAGGTCGCAGTGGACGCCACGCAGGCCCCGGCTCTGCATCACGGGCTCCGTCGTGGGTTGGTACGGGCTACTGGCCCCCGACACCATGGAGGCGCCAGAGGCTTCTCCCTCAAACCTATCCATGTCCTCGGACGTGCCCCTCATATCCGGGGGTCCCCGGGGAGAAGATCAGAGCTGGGAGACACTGTGTCGAGGACACATGGCACGGTCTCCGGACGTGCTCACCAGTCTCTGAAGTGGGATAGGCAGTTTTCCCCCCAGACTTTTGACCAAGTCGCTTTATCCCCCCTGGTGCAAACCAGAGTGTGAGCTCTTCAGATGCAGCGGAGCAGTGACTAAGTCCCAGGAGGTCCGAAGGAGCAGCTACTGTAAGGCAATCTGTGGCAGAGCAACAAGGACCCCTGCCTGCAAAGCTCAGGGTGCAGAGCAGAGTGAGGGGTGCAGGGCTCAGTGCTGAGGGTGCAGAGCAGAGTGAGGGGTGCAGGGCCCAGGATGCAGAGCAGAGTGAGGGTTGCAGGGCTCAGTGCTGAGGGTGCAGAGCAGAGTGAGGGGTGCAGGGCTCAGTGCTGAGGGTGCAGAGCAGAGTGAGGGGTGCAGGGCTCAGTGCTGAGCGTGCAGAGCAGAGTGAGGGTTGCAGGGCAGAGTGAGGAGCTGAGTGCAGTGAGGGAGGCGGGGTGAGGACCCCTGGTCGCAGAGAGCAGAGCCCGGGGTTGCAGGGTGAGGATCCCTGGTCGCAGAGCCTTTGAGGCCGGGCTGCTCCCTCTCTGGGTGCGCGCGTTCTCTCCCTCTGTGGGCGCGCGCTCTGCAGGTAACCTGCGCTGACGCTGCGCGCCGCAGCCAATCATGTCTCTATAATACGTACGTCACGCGCGAGCTCAATGATTCCTAACACCGCCCCCTTCCACCCGGGAGTTAACCGCTTCGGTGCCACGCTGAAGGTCACATGACCTCCTCATACCTAATGCAGAAGGATCTACCCCAGCAGCATTATTTTAATTATTATTATTTATTCCATTACTTACTTTCTCCTCGCCTGGTACTTTATTTATATCTATGGAAGGGAACTAAATACAAAAAAAAAATTGAATAAATAAGGCCCATCAACATATTTAACCACTTTTACTCCCATCAAGCAGCTACAATACATTATTATATCATCATTAATATAATTATATTATTAATAATCAGCAATGCACACCTCTTGGCATCTGAGAGGTTAAACCTTCCTCTAGTAACGGGGTGGGTGAACTCTGTGAACATGCATACATACCCCAGCATTACCAGTGACTGTAGACATGCAGAGATCCCCTCCGTCACCAGGCTGCCTAAAACTATTTGGCATATAGTACGGTCACATATCTCTTAATAACACAAGATTAAAGTGCAAGTTCTTTGGGGGCAATCTTTCCCTAGTGATTTCACCTTTTGATGTGCTGGTTCTATTCTCCCGCCCAGTATCGCAATGGGATGGCAAACTGCAGTCCTCAAGCGCTATCAACAGGTCAGGTTTTCAGGATATCCCTGCTTTTTATAAACCAGGCGCGCATTAGATAATACTGCACTTCTTCACCCTTTGTCCCCTTTTCTAAATGAGTTTTAATGTATTAAGCATCCTTGGGTTGCTATAACAACCATTTACAAAGCCACACTACTTCCGCTTTTAAAATAGGTGGCATGGGAAACAGGATCTTCGCCAATCAATCACGCGGGAACGGATTGATCAGCAGCTTAGGTCATTACATTTCTGTAAAGCCAAATGCGCAGTTAAGAGAAAATGCTGCTTTAAAGCTGCAGTTCAGTCTTTTTTTTTTTTTTAATTCAATAGTTTCATGTGGGCAATCTCTAATTACCTAAAGAACTGTATAGCTGCCAGTCAGTTCGTTCTCCATGTATTGATCGGCAAAATTTGGCGACATCTTTAGATATGGCATGTTTTTCATCTGCTTCTGTCAGCCAGTGGAAGCTCATGAATATTCATGAGCACTCCTGCACTGACATGTGCTAGAGGGAGGGCAGGGCTGACAAAGGGGTGTGCCAGGGCTTGTGACAGGACATGAAGGGGCAGCGCCTTAGTAAATGCTTGTTAAAATAGAATACAAGAAAATTGGTCTTTCAAATTTGTTTTTTTAAAACAGAAAATGCAAAAAGTATTTTTTCTTACTACAGAACTGATTTATTATAATAAAAAAAAAACACACATGCAGGATATTGACTGAACTGCAGCTTTAAACTGCTGCAAATTACAGGGATGAGTCAGATTTCACTCCCATCCAAAGAATATAAATGAAGTCTCAGCAGTTAAAGAACCCCCGTCAGAGTTCTGCCACAAGAGGGAGCGAGACGCTGTGCTTATAATTCAGCCACTTGTGCTTTCCGTTGCACAAATAAACCGTAACCAGTAATAACCACACCGGCACCGACTCGTTCTGCGATGATATTTATTGAAGCCAGAAACACGTCTTTATTTTGCCAGCACTAAGCACGCTTCCACATGACTGCTTCTCACCCCTGGTTACTGCTTTGTAAAAGGACTATGGATTATAGGGGGAGAATTAATAGTTTGAACATTAAACAAGACATCACTTGTTTGTGATGTGGCACCCGGGAGAACAGTCTGTAAAGTAACAACATTTACATTATGTTGGGACGGACAAAACCGTCACTTCCAACTGAAATAAAATAAATAGAGGTGTCTGCTTATGTTAATGCTCCAGTCCCAAACCGAAAATATATACACTTTAACCTCATTGCTGCCAGAGCTGCCTGCAACACATTGCAAAGCGCCGAGTCTCTGGCAGTGCAGCGGTTAGCAAAATTTCCCTTATTTCCACACATCACAGAATTTGGGCACAACCCTATAACTCTTCCGACATTTTAAAATTGGAAATATGACATCCCTTCGGGGGAAGGTGTTACACAGGTGAATAATCTCATTTAACTGCAGTTATACCAGGTGAACAGGAACTGATGCTTTAAACAAGATTCAAAAGGCCAGTTATGAAGAAAAATAAAAACAGCTGAGTGCAAAGTGGTAACAAAAGCAGCATAAATAGGAGTAACATTGTCGCACCGTTTGATGCAGGATGGGCTTGGGATGCATAATACAGTCAGTCACGCAAACCAGGCCCAGTCCAGCAGTGAAAGGGGTTCTGATGGATAACTTTGTAACAGCAAAACCGGAAATGAAATGCAATCTTCCACATCCTTGGAACCGGAGATCTGGTACCAAAACATTAGCCTGTTGCGTAGAAAGAAAATACAATATTCGGTTTGATGTCGGTGTTCACACCGTTCCTGCAATCCGTTTGCCGTTCTGCTTCCGCTGGGAGGATATCACGGTGCGTGCGAGCGCAGAAGAATTACAGTGTTTTGCGGATGCTCAGGCAGTTGGCCGGCCACAGGACAGACACACACATGAAATGCAAAGATGATAAAAGTAGAAGATAAAACAGAAAACAAAAAGCAATGCCAGAAATGAGACGGAACATGAAAAATGCACTGTTTGAACGTCTGCCTGGTTTTTGCACATTATTCTCCTCTCAACACTTGAGAATTTCAATGCGTTGCAGACCCCTCGGACAGCAGCAGTCTGTACTGATTGCCGTTTGTTTAATAACTTACTTTAAAAAAAAAATGCCCAGAAAGGGAATCTTTTAAACTTAAATATATATGTTTTTTTTTTTACCTTAATGCTTTGTTCAGGAGATAGGAGCTGTTGAAATATTAAGAGACTGGGGGGGTCAAAATGGACGTCTCCCTTGCACATGCTCAGGTTACCGTGGTAACCAGATGCAGGCGATTAAACAAACAATTATTTTTCAAATCAAGACATAATACTCGTTGGCTAGATATTACAGGCCTTAAAGCAACAGCAGCCCCAGTACCCTATGAGTTTAAGCTATCTTATTTTTAAACAAACAGTTGTAATCAGAACAAATGTTTGTTTTTCAAAAGCTCAACCATCCTCCACAAAGATGCATCCATCCTGTAAGGGTCTGTGTGTGTAATGGCGTAATGCAGGAGGAGTTAGGCCTTTGGTTCCAATGCTATAAAACAAACAAAAAACATTAAAAATAAGGATAGTGAATTTAACTGCACTTTGGTAATTATGGAGAGATCTACAGGTCTCATCAACAAACTGGGAGCAGACTCGCAATGTCCAATGGAAGAAAAACATATTTATCGTGATAAAAAGGAGATAGATTCCAAATCGATGATATTGTAAATGTTTCTTCCCTTAGATTGAAGGGTTTTGCATGTTCTCCAAGCCAGGGGGGCTCAACTCCAGTCCTCAAGAACCCCCAACAGGTCAGGTTTTCAGGATATCCCAGCTTCAGCACAGGTGGCTCAATCAGAGGCTCAGTCACAGACTTAGCCTCTGATTGAGCCACCTGTGCTGAAGCTGGGACTAATTGAGCCCCCTGTGCTGAAGCTGGGATATCCTGAAAACCTGACCCGTTTGTTGGGGCTGGGGGGGCTTTAGCAGCCCTGCTCTAAACAATACAATCTCCACCTTCTTGTACATGTGCTTATATTTTAGCGGTCCTGATAAAGTGTTACAGAGCAAAGTTTCTATGGAAGCAGGTGGCAGGATTCCCAATATAAACCTCTCGCATCCACATTGTGCAGCAGGAATATGTTCCTGGCCTTTTCCTCTCTCTGCATTGTGTGTCACCCGGCAAGAGGTTAATACAGGAGGCGCTGCGGCTCTCCTCCGCCCCCGCAGCAGGTGGTGCACACGGCAGTGTAAGAGTAACTCGGCAAGCTCCGCCTGCTTCATGCACGCCGCTGACTAGATCAAGAAGTGAAATAAAACATACTGATGCACACACCTCTTCCATTACATTTATACACGGAGCAGCTCAGACATGTCTACAAATGGAGCATTTAAACCCAGCACATCATCTCATTAGGTCTAACAAGACTTTGCTGTAGTAAGCAGCTCCTCCCCATTTACTAAATGTGAGGTCTTAAAAGTCCGTTCAACAAGAACCCCTGTCCCGTTCAACAAGAACCCCTGTCCCGTTCAACAAGAACCCCTGTCCCGTTCAACAAGAACCCCTGTCCCGTTCAACAGTGGAGATGCGTTTTAAGAGCTTTTTGTTTCTGTAATGAGGCAATCATTCCTGCAAAGTCAGAGAGCAGCAAACGTCATCCGTGTGTTTCCTGTGCACATACTGAGCTTAGAGAGATTACACTGTATATACTTACTGTGTCTCTCTCTTCAAACCCCTGGTCTTATATTCTATTATCCATTACTAGATGTCTCCCCGAAGCGCCTTAGTCACCCCCCAATAACACCCTATACCTTTAAAAGTTATTACACTGAATTAACGACGACGCACAAACTCCCACTATGAATAAAACTAGCATTAGGAACGCAGATGTTACTCCGAGGTTAGCAAATATTTGTAGTACATTAGATAGTGTTTTAGATACATTCAAATGGGACTTTGCACAAGATAGGCTGTGAGTTAGAAGAATATATAGTGGTCCATTATTCTTTGCAGGAACAATTAATACAATGTTAAATTCTATCAAGACACTTCCAGCAAACAAAAGTACTTTTCCCTTCACTCCTCCTTCACCAACACGAGATTTCACAAACTGATGTTTGTAGAGCAGGTGAGAAAAGTGCCTTGTTGTTTAAATCAGGGGGGCTCAACTCCATTCCTCAAGCCCCCCCAAAAGGTCAGGGTTTCAGGAAACCCCAGCTTCAGCACAGGTGGCTCAATCAGTCCCTGCTTCAGCACAGATGGCTCAGTCTTTCATTGAACCACCAGTGCTGAAGCTGGGGTATCCTGAAAACCTGCAGAGTTGGCGGGGGGCTTGAGGACTGAAGTTGACCAGCCCTGGGTTAAATAACCACAACAATACCCAATAGAAGGCCAGCATTATGGAGAATAGGAAAGACAACCTGTAAAATGACAGAAAAGCATTAAGTGATACTGAGGCCCAGATTCACTAAAAGGTGCTACGCCTTCGCACGGATTCACTTCTATTCACCTGAATGAGCGATAAGGTGGGCTCCAGCTTGGCATCCTTTAATAATTTGGGGCCTAAGGCTTTTATTCATTAATGTGCAATAGTACCAAATCTGGCATAGCCACACTAAAAAAGTCCCGACATGAATGGGAGTTTCCATGAGGGCAGGGTTCCCCAACTCCAGTCCTCAGGGAACCCCAACAGGTCAGGCCTTAAGGATATCCCTGCTCCAGCACAGGTGGCTCAGACAAAATGACTGAACCACTGATTGACCCACCTGTGCTGGAGCAGGGATATCCTTAAGACCTGACCTGTTGGGGTTCCCCGAGGACAGGAGTTGGGAAACACTGCATGAGGGTGTCGCCTGTTTAACACTATCACTTTCGGTTTCTCGCTGACTATGCAGGTGCCACCGGCATCCAGTGGGTTAAATGCCAATTATACCAAACCTCAATGTAATGTGCACACAATCACTGCTGTACTTAGGCTTGCAGGAAACTTCCGCATAAAAATCATTGCAAGTCCAAGGCACGGAGATGGCCTGTAATTAACCCATCGCCTGCTGGAGAGGCCTGCAATGCATCCAGCAATACCAGAGTTAGCAGGAGTGCATGTAAAGTAGGAGTAAAACGGATGACGTGACAAAGGCTGTTCGCACATTTGTAAATAATATATATATATTAAAAAAAAAAAAAAGTGAGTTATTGCAGTGCATAATTACTCCAAGCACCCCCTAGTGGCACATCCTAAACCATTACCAGGCACTTAGAACTAACCAAACATACTTTTTGCCCCGCTTTCACCAAAACGGGCCGTGTATAACACCCAGATCTTTTGTTGACGAGGACCGTTTCCGACCGGGAGAATTCCCTCGTCACCTGGTTGTGCTTGGGGGGGATTCTCCCAGGAACAGTCAGGAAAGCCATATATTACAACATACCCTTCCCTTAAGCATTAGTAACACTGCTCCACTTTCCCTGCCCATCATAACTTTCCTCCGCCCTCCCCCACGCAGGCTCTCGGCGCACAGCTTACAACCTCTTTCCAACACTATGCATGTTAAACGCAGCAGGGTCTGTACATCCCAAAACCAGGGGGGGGAGTGTAGTTTAAGAACTGGATATAGTTCTTTTACCCCCTTACGAGGTGGTCTCGCCTGCAAATCCAACCCGGTAAGTGCAGAAACAAGAGTGAGGCTTGCCTCTCCTGCACTTAAGAGGTTAAACAGTTGGCATATTGCAAGGCAAGTGTCCCCTATGTGCATCTTGGGCCGCACACGGAGATTACCCTGCCTCCTCCCCACAGGAAACCTTCAGCTGCCGCCGACGCCGTGTCCCAGCGCCCGCGGTATCACCAGTCCGTTATACATTGTTATTATTTGGTCATTTACATAAAAGGGCGCTGTATTCCTTTGCCTAATAAGCGGGGTCAGGCCTCGTTCTCTGTCGGGGAAGAGTTTCCCAGCAGGGTGTCCGGCTGGTGGGTCATTCTGTCCAGTTCCTCCTGGACATTGGTCAGCACGGGCTTCTGTCCTGCACACAAAGCCAAACAAACACCGTCACCATCGTACTCTGGTCAGGTCATTCTGGAAAATAACATTTCTTTATAAAAAAAAGAAGAAGGGGTTAAACCAGTAGCAGAGATCCAGATATCCTTCAGCAGGGAGATGGAACAGCTGCCCCCCCCCCCCCGCCCAAGTTTTACCCTACCTGGCTTTTTGGTTGCCCCTTGCGTGGCTACCGCCGCCCCTCCCCCTCCTCCTCCTGGGCTCCCGGGAGATCCGGTCTTTTTACTCAGCAGACTGTTAAAGAAACTCGCCAGGACGCCCTCGCTGGCCGCAGCATCTGTAAGGAGAGAGGGCGTTCAGTCATCATCAGCTTCACGGAAAACGCAGAGAGCGACAGCACTTACCGTGAACAGTACACGGTTCACTTTGGTGCTAGAAACGACTGCTCCAAAAAGCAACTTCCTGTAATGCAATAGGCCAGGGCCAGGCAAGGGGTCTCCCGAAGGCCAGGGCCCGGCAAGGGGTCTCCCAAAGGCCAGGGCCCGGCAATAAATGTACCAGTAGAAGGGCTCCAAGAATATAATAATGTTATTTTGGATACATTACAAATGATGCCTAATTTGTTTGCAAGCATATAGAGCACCTGCACCATATATTAGTTACAGTGCATTAATCATAACAAGTTTTAATTTGAAACAAATGAGAAAAAAAAAAATGTAGGTTTGAAGCAGGGGGTCTCCGGAGCTGAACCGCATTCATTTCAGCTGTGGGGGACCCCCTGCTTCCCAATATACAGGCTGTTTGGTGCCAACGAAATGGCGGCTTTAACTGTCCCACCAGCCGTGACACTATCCCGTGTGCACATTTAAAACAGCAAAAAGATACCGTCAGCCACTACGGAGGTGTCTGTTTCTCGGGAAGCAGGGGGTCCCTGGAACAGAAATTACTGGGGTTCAGCTGCGAAGACAATCTATATTAAAAAACGGTCACTAGGAGTGCGCCTTTAAGATATAGATGCAGCACGTGACATTGCTCCCCGTGATAATACAACATACCCCCTTATATTACCGCGTTCCCACAAGAGGCAGCAGCAGCAGCGCAGAATATCACAAGATACCCTGTCATAGTGTAGCAGAGACAAGGAAGCTGCTACATCGGCACAGACTTCTCTTACAAAGTCTGGCAGTGTGCCGCTTAGGAATGCGGACACCCACAGCCACGTGGGAATTACACCCACAGCCACGTGGGAATTACACACACAGCCACGTGGGAATTACACACACAGCCACGTGGGAATCAGGAGATTGGAGTGTGCGATTCACAGACACAAAACTATCATTTCTGGTTCCCTTTCCTACTCTACTGAAAAGTTCTCACCGCCGTATTAGACCAGGAGAAGTGTAAATTCATTGCAATTAGATTGCAAGCTCTTCGGGGCAGGGACTCCTTTTCCTAAATGTCACTTTTATGTCTGAAGCGCTTCTTCCCATTGTGTTATTTGTTATTGATATGATTATGTCTCGTGTATTAGTGCTGTGAAGTGCTATGTACATTAATGGCACTATATAAAGAATGTGTGTGTGTGTGTGTGTACACACACATACATACATACACAGAAAGAGGTGTTTAGAGATGTAATAGAGTACTCCCTCCACTCTCCTTCACCTGCATGACCCCGTGAGGCTCTGCAGATCCTGCCCATACAATTTCCTAAGAAGAACACTCTTGCTGATTCACTTAGGTTGGGGCCATAGAAGGGGTAGCAGGGCTGGACCGCGCTGACGCTGAGGCTCGCCTGCTGAAATCTGCGTGATTTCATGCCCATGCAGGCGAGCCAGCGGGCACGATCGGGAGGAGACTGAGGGAGGCGGGGCAGTGACGTCGCTGGGCCAATCGCCCGCGACATACCGACGTCAACGTCACGGCGCCGATGTCGCGGCGCCGTGACGTTGACGCTGCTCCGTGCTGATTGGATGTTTTCAGCCGACAGCGCTCTGAAAAATAGTTTGGCTGTCGGCTGAAAAATCCAGCGCCTCAGCACGCCTGCGGACCCTCGCGTGAGCCCCCTCTAAAGACATCCTCATGGAGGATGCAGGGGCTCAGCGCGGAGCGTCCGCACGGCTCAGCGCTGCTTGTCCTTCTATGGACTCGGCCTTAGGTGTAACAACCAGCATTTTATTGCCTGCGATTTATGTTCCGTGCAGGGCTCTCTTTCGCCACAAAGTATCCAACCCGCTGGATTCTTCCGTTTGTCCCATTTCTGAACGGAAGGTCAGACTTACTTTTAATATTTGGATCTGGTTTCTTGACGGTTGCCATGGGGGAGGCATTGGGCGTCGTGGTGGGACCAGCCCGGCCTCCGGTGCGGGGGGATCCCGTGGGTGCACGGGCCGGAGACTCCTGCAAGAAAGGCAAATCTCAACAGCGTGACAGAAAACTGCGCGTCTATAATGTTCTAGATCAGGGACTGGTTTCGGTGAGACCGCAGTATACTGGCAGATTCAATCAGGACCCCACAGATTGTACAGTATAACTCAGGGGTGCTCCACTCCAGTCCTCAAGCCCCCCCCCCCCACCACCAACAGGTCAGGTTTCAGGATATCCGAGCTTCAGCACAGGTGGCTCAATCAGAGGCTCAGTCGAAGACAGAGCACCCCTGATATAACTGAGTAGAAGCACAGGGGAGTGGGGGAAGGGAGGGGAGAGAGGTGAGACATGAGTGGCCAAATCGTTCAGCCCCCAATCCCTCTGAATACCATCGCTCCCACCACTGGAAGACTCCATTCTTCCAGGCTCCAAGCAGATGAATCTCTTTTTGTATAGAGGGGTCAAACTTGTGATCCGTCACGCTGCTCTGATCAGCCGTTTAATCATAAGGGCAGATTTGGCAAAAACACGCATTTTTGGAGGGGGGAAAGAAAAAAAAAAAGGACCGCCGCTGGTTCCAGAATACACCAATGAGGTATTCTTTCAGATGTAGAACCTTAAAACTCACCTGCTAAAAGAAGCGTCCCTATATCCTGGACTCCTGGCTACTGTCCCACACCCACAGTCACTCCTACCAACCATCGTGGCCAAGCACTGCCATCTACTGCACATTTTCCCTCCACCCAAGTCTCCCAACATATCACTTAGATTGTAAGCTCTCCGGGCAGGGACTTCCTTTCCTATTGTATTATAATTCCATGTACTGCGATGTCTTTGCTAAGCGCAGCGCTATATAAATAAAGATATACATACAACAAACGGTGTATTTGTTTGCATGTGCAGCTTGGGGCAAGGATCAGTTTGGGGGTTCAAGGTCTGCAAAGGTGTTAAGTGTTTGTGTCAGTTCCTTGACACTACCTACCCCGTCACGTTCCGGAACCCTCGTCGTTCCTGGTGACGTATAAATAATGTTATTTATACAATGCCAACCGCGTGCGCAGCACTTTGCAAAACTACAATACAAGGCAAATAAAAGAACAAAAAAAATCGGGACAAGAGCAACAGGGAAATAAAGCTAAGGGAGACACTGCCCTGAAGAGCTTGCAATCTAAGTGAGGCGTAGGTTTTCTTGTCAAGTTTCATACTGTGTAATGGCGTTCTTTATAGATAATGTTGTATATACACTATTGTGGCCTCACCAGTGTCTTCTTTAAACATATTTGGGTGTGAGGTAGGGAAGATTTTCCTACTTAATACTTCTAACAACTGAATATCTCGCATCAACTCCTCTATAGGAATAAAACAAGACGATTCAATGCAATGGCAGTCAGTGGGATCGCGATGCAAGAACCCGTATTAGAGGTTAGTGAATCCAGGCGCTAGTGGGGTTTTATTTTAGTGTCTTTGGGGTACCCACCGAGGCTCTTGTAGGCGTGGCTGGCTGCTTCGCAAGGTAAGACTGCACGGAGGAGAGAGAACAGTTACAACAGAACAGTCTCCTGTATCATCTAAATGTAGTTTATTGGAGACATCTTTGCCAAACATTCACACTTCGTGTTTTGTTTTAAAGATGCACATTTCACTTCACCGCTTATTCAACTAAAACATATGATAAACATTGTATTATTTTATCCGCTGCTAGTGCGATCTATTGCTATTTGTGATATATATAGATTAGCTATAGAAATATATTAGCTAGAGAGATAGGATTAGATATAGAGATAGAAATGATTAGATATAGAGATATATAGAGATATGATTAGATTAGATATAGCAAGATATAGATTAGATAGAGAGATATAGATTATATAGAGATAGAGAGATATTGATGTCGAGGTATCTGTACCGTGTTAGCCGAGCTTAATAATCAAAATTAAGTCATAAACCTCAAGTCATAAATTGCATACTGCACAGGGGGGAGTGATAGGCTTCACCAACAGATAACATTCCAGTTGCTTTGTTTCTAAGAAAGTTTTTTGGCTTAATCAATTGTAACATCGCCAGAAGAAGAGATCAGTGTATCTCGAAAGTTCGCACAAATAAAAGCATTTCGTTAGCCACAGAACGGTCTCAACGGTTTTTGATATATATCTAGCTTTGTCTTTTATGCACCTACAATAACATGTTTCTCTCTTTTCCATTTCCCTCTCGTAGATCTTTTCAGCAGAATACCATTTGGTAACAGGGTGGCAGGAGATAAAGGAATCGGTATATACCAAACTAAGATGTCCAAATACAGCAACTGAACTATTAACCGTCCCGTTTATTCTGCGTTGTTTCCCCCATTTTAAAACGTATAATACCGAATGGTGGTTTCCTTTGTAATGTTTTCCTGGCATACCGTGAGGTACATTTGAAATGGCCATGTATTACCAGTCTTGTTGTGTTTGGTAATGTGGTTCAATGTATTTAAAAAAAACACATTTTTTTAAAAAAGGAGCGAGAGTTGCAAGACAGAACACACGGTAACCGCTGCACTGCCAGGGACCCTGCGTCCCGCCTCCCGCCATCCCACCACTGCACTGCCAGGGACCCTGCGTCCCGCCTCCCGCCATCCCACCACTGCACTGCCAGGGACCCTGCGTCCCGCCTCCCGCCATCCCACCACTGCACTGCCAGGGACCCTGCGTCCCGCCTCCCGCCATCCCATCGCTGCACTGCCAGGGACCCTGCATCCCGCCCCCCCACCGCTGCACTGCCAGGGACCCTGCGTCCCGCCTCCCGCCATCCCATCACTGCACTGCCAGGGACCCTGCGTCCCGCCCCACCACCGCTGCACTGCCAGGGACCCTGCATCCCGCCTCCCACCATCCCACCGCTGCACTGCCAGGGACCCTGCATCCCGCCTCCCCACCGCTGCACTGCCAGGGACCCTGCATCCCGCCTCCCACCATCCCACCGCTGCACTGCCAGGGACACTGCATCCCGCCCCCCCACCGCTGCACTGCCAGGGACCCTGCATCCCGCCTCCCACCATCCCACCGCTGCACTGCCAGGGACCCTGCATCCCGCCTCCCCACCGCTGCACTGCCAGGGACCCTGCATCCCGCCTCCCACCATCCCACCGCTGCACTGCCAGGGACACTGCATCCCGCCCCCCCACCGCTGCACTGCCAGGGACCCTGCGTCCCGCCTCCCGCCATCCCACCGCTGCACTGCCAGGGACCCTGCATCCCGCCTCCCCACCGCTGCACTGCCAGGGACCCTGCATCCCGCCTCCCACCATCCCACCGCTGCACTGCCAGGGACACTGCAACCCGCCTCCCGCCATCCCACCGCTGCCCTGCTAGGGACCCTGCGTCCCGCCTCTGCACTGCCAGGGACTCTGCGTCCCGTCTCTACGCATCTCCCGCCGTCCCACTGCCAGAAACCCTGTGTCCCGAAGATCCGCACTGCCAGGATCCCCGCGTCGACCCGCCACACTGCCAGAAACCCTGTGTCCCGAAGATCCGCACTGCCAGGATCCCCGCGTCGACCCGCCACACTGCCAGAAACCCTGTGTCCCGAAGATCCGCACTGCCAGGATCCCCGCGTCGCCCCGCCACACTGCCAGAAACGCCGTGTCACACTGCTACACAAATCCGCGTCCCCCGGTGGCCGCACTGCCAGGCGCCCCCCCAACACAAATCCGCGTCCCCCGGCGGCCGTACTGCCACAAACTCCGTGTCCCACTGCTACACAAATCCGCGTCCCGTCTGGCCTGTTCAATGGTCTCTCGTACAACCGGAATTTATTTCCCACGCACCTCATGGTGCAAGAACTGAAAGGAAACCCTACGGTTTTTACACAATTGCCCGTTACCGCTGCATTTTAGGAACATTTTCCTCAGTTACAAGTCTCTCGCCAAGCCCTAATAAAATATTTAAGCACTGTATTTTCTATGATATGTGGTATACTACATCAGGGATGCAAACTAGATCAATTCGACTCTCGAGCTATTAACCAAAACCACAGCGAGTGGGAAAGGAATGTGCCACGGACGGCCACGTACCTGCTGTTTCATGAGAAACACCTGCTCATCTTCTGCCGCTACCTCCTTATCATGCACCAGCTACAAAGAGAAAACTCAGATCAAGCTGGAGCAACAATACACCAGATGTTAATGCCGGATGCAGGAGAGAGGCGCTCAGTACCTTCCGAACAGGCGGCATCACAATGAAATCCTCATAGGCATCTTCAGGTTTCACCGTTGTGAAGTTTTCATGCAAAATTCCTATTTTCTTGTTGTTGTCCCAGCCTGCAGGACTAGGAGAGGAAGGGAGAGGAATGAAGGGGGAGGCCACAACTATATCAAAGCCACAATCCCCCTCCCCAGGAAGCCTTTAGGGGTTTAACTCATAATATTGGTATCTTGCTCCCTCAGCCTGTTCTGCGCTTTAAATTACAGGCATACCCCGCATTAACGTACGCAATGGGACCGGAGCACGTATGTAAAGCGAAAATGTACTTAAAGTGAAGCACTACCTTTTTTCCACTTATCGATGCATGTACTGTACTGCAATCGTTCTATACGTGCATAACTGATGTAAATAACGCGTTTGCAACAGGCTCTATAGTCTCCCAGCTTCAGAACAGGTAGGAGCCGGTGGTAGGAGCCGGTATTGCTGTTCAGGACGTGCTGACAGGCGCATGTGTGAGCTGCCGTTTGCCTATTGGGCGATATGTCCTTACTCGCGAGTGTACTTAAAGTGAGTGTCCTTAAAGCGGGGTATGCCTGTATTATTATTTTTTTAAAGTGTGTTAAAACCCAATTTTCTTCCTCCCTAGTGTTCGAGGTAACCTTTAGACTGCACTGGGCTCTGGGGAGAGCTCCATTTTAACCTCCCTGACTTATATTTCAAACACTTAAATCTCCTGAAAGGCCCATCGGATTTGAAAAAAAAAAAAAAAAGACAAAAAAAAAAAAAAATGTTAGAAAGGACGAAAAAGATATTAAAGTAAAAAGTGCTGATCAGCTTTAAGGGCATGCTAACTTAAGATTATTATTTTATAGAAACAGCGCATCTAGTAATGTTTTTTGTATTTATTTATAGTAGATTAGCAAAGTTAACCGACATTGCTTGGGTTATGACTTAAGCCGACATGACTGCTCGAGAATTCAAAGAAATCCTCCTCCTCCTCCTAATTGTAATTACTCAATTAAAAATAGAATTTATCCAACTGTATAAAAATAAATAAATAATACAAAATTAAAAAGATAAAAACCTGATTCTTGATCTCTGGAACCATCATGCAAAATTTGGTTACGATATCTTAAGGTGTCGAAATGCAGAACGGACCGACCACTTAATAAAATATATAGTAGACGTGATCCCACGTGGAACCCAACGTTCCTAGCAGCACACACCCCTCCCCTCAGAGTGTTCTAGGGGGTCCAAACCCTGACAGCTCGCCTTTTGATACATAAAGTCATCATTCCACGTTTGATTATTCTAGGTCTTCTAGTTTGGGTGTGAAATTGAATAGAATGAGACAGACACACACTCTGAAATATATACAAGATTAGGACTGGAAGCATTAGAGAACCAGTGCACTTTTATCCGTGGTAGTGCCACGGCAGAGCATATTATACAACAAGGAATGATCACGGTGAGCCAGTCTAAATATTGATGTGGCATCTACAATTTCTTCTGACTCAAGTAATTACATGGTCACGTACATCAAAAAGCCTGCGGTGAGCAGTCATGTGAAGGAAGAGAGAAAAGTGAGTTTAATACTCTGGGACGCAGAGACAGATCCAATGTACAGACAAGGATTAGAAGAAAATTATTCCACATCCCATTAATGTATACTCACATAAAAACGGCATCCTTCTCAACCACCGAGGCCGGGCTATTAAAGTGGAAACCGTAGGTTTTATGTACAATGTACTTGTATAACAAGTCCAGATTCTTTTCTTCCTTGACAGACGAATAAACCAAGGCGGAGCCATCTATCAAGGTCATTTAAGGAAAACCAAGGTTAATACCAAAGCGATTCGTAGCTTATACAAAAAAAAATTTGTGCAATTGCGAATAAGCATTTCAGAAGTATATACACAGTCTGGGAGAAGAAAAAATGTACATAAAAATGGCAATTAAATCTGTTTTCTATGATTTCTAAGGAAAAGTTTAAATAACAGAACATTTTTTATTTCCTTTCCATCGGTTTGGTTTTAGGGAGATGGGGGGGGGGGGGCAAACTCCAGTCCTCACGGACCACCAACAGGTCAGGTTTTCAGTATATCCCAGCTTCAGCACAGGTGGCTCAATCAGAGGCTTGGTCTTTGACCGAGGCTCTGACTGAGCTACCTGTTCTGAAGCTGGGATATACTGAAAACCTGACCTGTTGGTGGCCCCTGAGGACTGGAGTTGGCCACTCCTGTTTTAGTGGCTTGCACCTTTAAAGATCTTAAAGGTACCCTTAAGACCACGTCCCAGGATATGGAGTAAGGAGGGCGCTTCGTATTCAGCGGGCAGCTCTACAGATGTTCCTTCTGAAGCAGTCCCACCATGGCCAGCGGAGAAGAGAAGGGATCTGTGTCGCACTGTGCCATTTCAAGCTGTGTAAAGGATACACTGCAAGCAGAATCTACGGATGTGGGACTGAATGAAGTCAAAATGCTCATCTCTGTAGTCATGTTCCTTCTCCAACACGCTGACTGCATCGCACTGAAAAACAGCAGGACACCGTGCCACGTCACATAGGTAGCGGTCCATAGCCGATGAAAGGGCCTTGCCAAGCCCCGAAAAGCAGTCGTATTATAGGATATCGGCCTTCAATTATTTTGGCCAACGAATGGGACTTAAAAAAAAACCAAGCTCACTTTCTGATGAATTGAAATGGAAAGAAAGTTAGCTGTTGTCGTGAATGGAAGTTTAACGCAGCACCGAGGATCAGAATGTGTTAGTTTTGCATAGAACGGCAGAACAAGACAAGGCGGTTAGGGTCACAGAACTGGGTGTGGTTAGGGTCACAGAACTGGGTGTGGTTAGGGTCACAGAACTGGGTGTGGGTCGGACACTGCATGGAAATGAGAAATCTATGCTTTTTGTTTTAAAATAGTCTTTTATCAGCTTTATTTTTCTATCAACCCTAGTATGGAAATGACCGGTGGGAAAGCAGGAAGGAACTTATTATTAGAGGGGCATTTTGAAGGAGGAGGAGTTGGGACGACGCACAAGTTGGAGCCTTTGGGAGCCAAGCCCCAAACCTGCTCACCTTTGTGCAAACCACCAGCACGGGAATGCCGAGGTTGTCCGTCAGTATATTGTCCCCGAGTGGCAGGATAATGTTTTCGTCCTCGGACGCACCGGGACCTCCCCTTCTCTGCGGCGACACAGACGCGCCTCCTTCAGGCTCCACGTATTCCTGGAAATCTTTAACGACTGCAAAGAGAAAGGCAGCAAGTTAAGTACCATCCCCACGCCTGCCTCCTTATCAGACGGAGCGGTCTGCATGTGAATACGTGGAAACTCAGCGCAGAGGGGAGAAGCCAGCGCAGAGGGGAGAAGCCAGCGCAGAGGGGAGAAGCCAGCGCAGAGGGGAGAAGCCAGCGCAGAGGGGAGAAGCCAGCGCAGAGGGGAGAAGCCAGCGCAGAGGGGAGAAGCCAGCGCAGAGGGGAGAAGCCAGCGCAGAGGGGAGAAGCCAGCGCAGAGGGGAGAAGCCAGCGCAGAGGGGAGAAGCCAGCGCAGAGGGGAGAAGCCAGCGCAGAGGGGAGAAGCCAGCGCAGAGGGGAGAAGCCAGCGCAGAGGGGAGAAGCCAGCGCAGAGGGGAGAAGCCAGCGCAGAGGGGAGAAGCCAGCGCAGAGGGGAGAAGCCAGCGCAAAGCCCACATTGTTGCAAACAAAAAGAAATAGGAAGATAAACCGCGCAGGGAGAACATTACAGATACCATCGTTCTCTGGGCACAGGAGCTTACAGTCTAGTTTACTTCTAAACGGGAAAATGAAGCGATTTGCCAAATAACTCAATGAACGGATACTGGGATTTAAACCAGCGCCGTGTCACTCATGAAACTGTGATAGTGCCACGATCGGCACCATCATGGTCTATTGAATAACCCCCAATGCCTGCACTTTTTGGCCATCAAAAGCATATGATCCATAGCAAAAAATCAGCCAGTAATTGTAAAATCTGCTAAAAATAATCACGTGTAAAATCCTTATTTTGGTACCACCGACTACTTTCCTAGAAAATGTATGTTTATCGTTGGCACAATAAATCACGACGTGCAGAATGTGACAGAAGTGGCCGTATAATTCCCACGTACATATTCCTAAAGTGGCCAGCTAAAAAAAGAACGTGCCTGAGGGAAGCGGTTTATTTATATGCCACGGTCTCACGTGGCTGGAAGTACAGTAGTGTTAATAAGACTGTGTGTACTTAACATGCGCAACTGATCTTCCTGTTTCCATCACTGGGAACTAATAACACTAACACACAATACCGCAGTGTGCACAGCGAGGAATAACAGCCCAACACCACAGGCAAATATACTTTGGTATTTACCCAATAGGTGTCAATTGACAAGTTATGTAACATCAATATTTACTGAGAAAATGTATTGCTGCCATCTTAACCCTTCCTCTCCCAGGCTGGCACATGGCACGGCCCTTTCTGGCAGCAGAAATGTGGTACTGAATCATTCTGGCAAGTTATCCCCGTTTCATTTTATTTTTATAAATCGTTTATCAGTAACCTTTGCCTCTCAATGTTTACCACTGCAAATAAAAGACTCTGAATTATGAGAAGCCTTCAAAGCAGGGATGGGCAACTCCAGTCCTCAAGGGCCACCAACAGCTCAGGTTTTCAGGATATCCCCGATTCAGCACAGGTGGGTCAAAGACAGCCATCTGTGCTGAAGCAGGGATATCCTGAAACCCTGAGCTGTTGGTGGCCCTTGAGGACTGGAGTTGCCCACACTTGCTCCAAAGAAAACATGGAGAAAAAAAAAACAAGAGCTTTGTCGCTGGTATTTAAATATACAGACTTGCGAGTCTGAATCCATCCACCGGAAATCTCGCATATTCTCCATACAACCCAAATGAAATCAAGAGCCCAAACATGTGGTGGGCAGGATTACACGCGAGGTGGCAGAACACAGGCCTCAGAAATACAAGTTGTAGAGTGCGCTAGAAGGGCACTGTATGAAACACGGCATAATACGTCTATTTAAAAATAAGCAGCTAGGATTGTAGGTAAGTATTCCTCTGAATGCACGAGATAAGTATAGGACTCGGAAAAGCAAATTACAAGCAAGCAGTGTGTGCTTTATTTTTTAGTGAACCGATCACATTGTGAAAAAAAGGTCACTTCTAAACTGAATGGTGTTCTAAATCAGGGGGGCTCAACGTGGCCTCAAGTCTACCCCTTCCCCCACCCCCCCCCCCCCCAACAGGTCAGGTATTCAGAATATCCCAGCTTCAGCACAGGTCGCTCAATCAGTTCCTGCATCTGCACGTGACTCAGAGGCTCAGCTTTTGAATGAGCCTCTGATTGAGCCACCTGTGCTGAATCTGGGATATCCTGAGAACCTGGCCTGTTGGGGGGGGCGGGGCAGTTATACACTTTATATCTCACAGCTTCCCTTTAGGGAAAAACAGAACAGGGCATTTTATTCATTATTTGTGCTGTGCTTAGCCAACCCTCAAGCTGTTATGCTGCTTCTATACCACTATTACCCAGCATTGCCTGCTTCTACACCACTATTACCCAGCATTGCCTGCTTCTACACCACTATTACCCAGCATTGCCTGCTCTCCCACAGACATCTCCGCGAGCACGGAAATCCTGGCAATGTTTTGGCATATTTCCTTAACCCCCGGCATCCCACAAAGTGTTACAGAAGAGACGGTAGCCTCAGACTCCCTTCTTCCACATCCCTCCGTATAATGCATCTTCCCCTGCAATTATTTTTCTCAGGATTTAAAGGGCAAACGAACCACGTAACCCCTTGGAAAAAATACATCTTCTATTACACGTACAGTAGAAGGCGTCCGAATCCCAGAACAAGGTCACACGTACAACTTCTCTTTAAGGGTGTCCCACAAGTGGGTTAAGCAGAATAAAACAGGTCGCTGCTCCACATCTGTATGGTTTATACAAAGTTGTGCTAACCATGCTGCAGTGGATATGAGTATCATGGAGTGCGCATGCGTCAAACTACAATGGACCGGACACAATGAACAAAGAGCGTGTACTGCAGGATTTTACACAATTATTTGAATGGCTGAATAACGAACTGACCGACACACATCTGACACTTACCAAAGATTACAATCTCTAGTGATGGGCCAAAGGGGCGGTCCTGGCAGTGAAGGTGTTAATACACCAAGTAGAGCAGGGGTGGCCAACTCCAGTCCTCAATGGCCACCAACAGGTCAGGTTTAAGGATATCCCTGCTTCAGCACTGGTGGCTCAGTCACCGCCACTTGGGCTGAAGCAGGGATATCCCTAATCCTAGGCCTGTTGGTGCCTCTTGGGGACTGGAGTTGGCCTCCCCTGAAGTGGAGCATCTGTCCATCAGTTGAACCTTTTCTCTTCCACCACCTGTTTGCCGAGACCCACTCCCCCCTGGCCCGGGACGTGGTGAAGTCCCTCCCCCCGGCCCGGCGGGACGTGGTGACGTCCCTCCCCCCGGCCCGGCGGGACGTGGTGACGTCCCTCCCCCCGGCCCGGCGGGACGTGGTGACGTCCCTCCCCCCGGCCCGGCGGGACGTGGTGACGTCCCTCCCCCCGGCCCGGCGGGACGTGGTGAAGTCCCTCCCCCCGGCCCGGCGGGACGTGGTGAAGTCCCTCCCCCCGGCCCGGCGGGACGTGGTGAAGTCCCTCCCCCCGGCCCGGCGGGACGTGGTGAAGTCCCTCCCCCCGGCCCGGCGGGACGTGGTGAAGTCCCGTCCCCCCCCCGGCCCGGCGGGACGTGGTGAAGTCCCTCCCCCCCCCGGCCCGGCGGGACGTGGTGAAGTCCCTCCCCCCCCCGGCCCGGCGGGACGTGGTGAAGTCCCTCCCCCCGGCCCGGCGGGATGTGGTGACGTCCCTCCCCCCGGCCCGGCGGGATGTGGTGACGTCCCTCCCCCCGGCCCGGCGGGACGTGGTGAAGTACCTCCCCCCGGCCCGGCGGGATGTGGTGAAGTCCCTCCCCCCCGGCCCGGGATGTGGTGAAGTCCCTCCCCCCTGGCCCGGGACGTGGTGAAGTCCCTCCCCCCCGGCCCGGCGGGACGTGGTGAAGTCCCCCCCCGGCCCGGCGGGACGTGGTGAAGTCCCCCCCCCCCCCGGCCCGGCGGGACGTGGTGAAGTCCCCCCCCCCCGGCCCGGCGGGACGTGGTGAAGTCCCCCCCCCCCGGCCCGGCGGGACGTGGTGAAGTCCCTCCAGACTTACTCTTTTGTTCCAGGTCCCGGAGAATCTCTGGGGGGATCCGGAGTTTGTCTATATGCTCTCGCAAAACGCTGGCCCATTTCAGCAACGATTCCATAATGGTCCAGGGCCTCGACATGTCCCCTACAAACACTGCCAGCGTCTCCCTGATCGAGTCGGCGGACAGGGCGAATTTTAGCAGGCCTTTGTGGTACAAATCCCCGTCCAAAATCCACACGTTGCAGCGCGTGTGATCTGCGGAGAACAACAACTCACGGTAAGGAAATGTAACGTTTCGGTCTGCAAACAGCCCAGCCTTCTGCACAAAGCACAGGGATAACCAGCTAGAGGTGCAGTCCCACTTATGTACTGGGGAGGTGCAATAAAGTGACAATTGTGGCTCATGCAGCAACTGTGTTTATACACAGAGTAAAAGATATCCTAAAAACCTGACCCGTTGGTGGCCCTTGAGGACTGGAGTTAAGAACCCTTGGGTTTGGGGCCGAGTGAAGAAACCGCAGCTGCAGTCATTTTAAAGCTAAAATGATAACTAAAAACTATTAGATGATGTGCTACAATGAAGGATATAAATAGCAGTATATTTCAGCCAGAAGTGGGACTGCACCTCTGGTAATTGTGGTTGAATATGTAAATAAAAAATCATACTGGAACCTCACATCCATCATTAAAACCCTACAAATTCAAAGGTTTCCTGACTTTCATTTTAAAAGGAACAAAAATCTGCAAATGTACCTGGAGAATTGCGGGTTGTGCCATGTAAAGAGACTCGTGTCATCTGTAAGGGACGAATGTCACTTTAGCTTTTAAAGCAGCAGTCCAAGCTGATGTCCCCCCCCCCCTTTAATATGTGCATTAATACAATGATAAGCAATTATGTAAGTTGCCGATCGATCGGCAAAGATTCGGCTCAGGGGTTCACTAAATGGCTGTCAGTGCAGCAGAAGAGGACCAAAGATGCAAAGTTCTGTGAGGATGATCATGTGACCAGGCAGTCATTAGATACAATTCGTGCACTGCTAGAGAGAGGGCAGGGCTCAAAAAAAGGGTGTGCCAGAGCCTGTTTCAGAAGAGGAAGGGGATGGGACTTTGTAAATGGTTGCTATAGAAACAAAAATGCTTGTTACATTATACATTAAAAAAATCATTTGGAGCTTTTTTTTTTTTTTTTTAAATGCTACAAGTATTTTCTCATAGTACAGAACTGATTTATTTTAAAAAAATACATAAATAAATAAAAATAAAAACACAGACGTAGGATATTGCTGGGTCTGCAGAATTAAACCAGATGACAAAATAAGCAACAAGCAGGATTTATACTCTCTGGTGGCAAGTGTACATGCGCACGTTTCCCTTGAGGGATCCATAGCAATCACAAATATTAATTAGTTTTGTCCTCGCAGCAACCGGCACGTGAAGAATTATCCCAACAAAGCAAATGTTCAACCCATTTTCACCTTCATATATCGCCCAATAGAAAGTAAACCTCCAGCACTACGTATCCACTCATGTGTACGGAGAAATCGACATCGGCTCATGTGCCTTGTAGGAAAAGCATGCGTTGGATAAGACTATAAAGCACTCATTGTTTGGGGACAATATCAGCCATAATTTGTCACGCAGCTGCTACTTGGCACACGCAGGTGCCGTAAATAGCTGGCAGTTTGCTGGAGAGAGGCGTCGCAACACACAGAGCGCTGCGAATAGTCCGACTCGCTAGAATAAGACCTGGCAGGTTCTGCACATGTCTGTCTGAAAAGTAATACGCTTTACAGATCATGCCCTGAAACAATAAGCATTCTGCAGTGTCAAGGAAGGGTGGGAACTCACACCCAAGTGTCAAAAAGTGCATCAGTTTAACCGCTCCCTTGACAAGAGGAGCATAAAACACATGGACTATAATCTACACCCAAGTACCATCCTCTTCCAGCATGACATATAATCTCGGGGTGAATCATCGCTTGGTTCTGCCCAATTGTTTAAACTAGTCAAGATATTCTGGCCCCACCCAGAGAGCGTCACCACCAGGCCCATGTGTAGAACACACACACAGGTTTGCAAAAATTGGAATGGTGTGACTTTATTAACGGGAGATGTGTCCTGGTGGATGCCACCGCTGCAATATTTTCAGGTTCTAGGTGTAACACCTTTTCCATGGAATCAGCCCTGGACTTGATCACACACACACACACACACACACACACACACACACACACACACACACACACACACACACACACACACACACACACACACACACACACACACACAATTTAAAGAAAGCTTTTTAAAATCGGACTTTTACAGATAGGACTTAACTGACAGATTTCAGGACCAGACACTAGGAGGAATTGCCTGACAATAATCAGCTCTTAAATATTAGTGGTTTGGTTTTTTTGTACTTTTAAGAATGGAAATGTGGCCATAGTGTAAAGGCAGCGTGCGCGTATAGCATGACCAGCAACCTTGTATCAGGGCGAGACGGGGAATTGAACGTACTGCGTTTCTTTTCTTTTTGGAGGTGTCTCCGGAGCAGAACGCATTCATTTCAGCTCCAGGACACCCTGGCTCCCTAAATACTTGCCTCCAAACCTGCTGCCGATATGGACCCCCCCGAGGGGAAGCAAAAGCGCTGCTTAAATGTCGCACACCACACGGGCCAATAGGAAGGTGCAACATTATCCTATCGGGGGATTTTAACCTGCTGAAGAACCGGTGGCATCTTTCCTGGTAAGCATTTCAGGAAGCAGGGGGCCCCCGGTGCTGATTTCAACGCGGTTAAGCTCCGGAGAGCCCCCCCCCCGAATCCTGTATATAGGGGGGGGGGGGGAGAAGGAGGCTCAGAGAAGACTCCTTTTTTAAACAACACAATCCATCTTTAATAATCACCATATTGTTTAGTAATTAAGGATGGTTATAATTTGAGAAACTCATGTCAAAAGACAAAGAGAGTGGCATAAAAAGGGATGGTTTAAGGAGAAAGCAAATTTGGGAATAAGCGAGTCATCTAAATTAAAGGAGTATTTCCTTTAAAAATGTAAAGGGCCCCGAGGTGGGAAGCAGGGGGGTCTGCGGAGCGGTACAGCCTTCATTTCAGGTCTGGTGACCCCGATTCCCGAGATACTTACCGAATAAGACCAGGCCGGTATCTCCTGCATGTTTATAGGTCCCGCGTGACAATAGGAAGTGGTGACGGACGATATCACAGCTTCAGATTGGCCTGTGACCTTTAAACCGCCATATTGATCACCCAGCAGAGGCCGCTACGGGCGTGACCTACAGAGGTAAGCATCTTGAGAAGGAGGGGGTCCACAGAACTGAAATCAACATGGTTCAGATCCGGAGATCACCTGTTTCCCACCTAGCACACCTTTAAAACTTAACCCTAAAGTGGCGAGGAGGTGCCAGCAACGCATTCCTCTGGCCATGAAAGGGTTAAACAGATGTGGTATGTCGTTTAGCAGCAAGCCAGTAAAAAAAAAAAAAAGAAAGAAATGAAAGCGAAAAGTGTGCACCAATTTGCAGAGCTCACCGTCTCGATCTTCATCGTGAATGTTCAGGTATAAATATTCCAGACCCCTGCCTTTCTTGTTTTGCTCCGCTCCTTGTAGTTTTGCCATGAGAGTGGTTTTTCCCGAGCCGTCCTCCCCTGTACAATTACAACCGCAGTAAATACAAAACACATGCGCTGCGTGGCGTTCATACAATAATCACGCCGACACCTGGCAGATTGTCAGTCGGGACATTCCCCTAACCTCCTCTCTTCCCCCCCTCCCCATAGGGAAAAATTAACACTTTTCTGGAATACTAGTCGCAGAAACCTTCAATAAATATATTATCTAAACAGGAAGAAAAAAAATCAAAAATGTCCCCAACAGCTGAATAACTGATAACAAGATGTAAAAGCAATAGGATGCACTTCCCTCATTAAGATTGTGAAATAAGCAAATTATATAAAGTATAAAAAGCATGAACAATTCATTCTCACGTCCTCAGCTACATTACAAAGCAGAGTGGGGTTGCTACAAGATGTTATATTGTAAACTGAACACCAACTGCAAGAATGGTGTTAAACTAATACAGTACTTACCAAACACCAGTATGTTTTTTCCAAGGGGTAACTTCGATCTAGCGCTGGTGGAAACTTCACTAAGGATCGATGACCTACGGAATAACGAAAAGCTTGTCATTTTGCTGTTAATGTATGTGATCCTCACTTACACAAGGAGATTAACATGTGACAGGAGGATAGAGGGAGGGAATGCATTGCTTAAAGCAACACTGAAAATATAAAGAACTCCAGTGTCTCCTTACCAGTTCTTCAACAGATTACCCAACCTGACAACCCCAATAACACAATGACTAGTGATTAGACGCAGGTCGAGGATTCTGGGTAACGACACACAGAAGAGCACATGATGGGGGTGTTTCCCTTTCATTCTGATCATGGATCATTTGATCCTTTTCTACATCAACTTAATGCTAAAGATTTAGATTAGAAAAATGAAAACGATCTACTGTGAAGAATGAGAATATTAAGAAATCCCCTCCATAAAGTGAAAACCAATATTTGAAATTGCAAACGACACCTCTGAGGGGTACAGCCACCGCCAGCTGTCGTTCGGAGCCTGGGGAGATGAGCCAGCTTCATATGGAGGGTGAGTGCAAGGTGACCACAAGAAAAAAGTTTATGTTGGTATTAAATGAACATTAAAGGCTCATATGAGTATATATTGCTAGTATATACACATCATAGGCTACCAAATAATGTGATGAAGTCTGCAGTGCTACCCCTCTACTCCCCCCCCCCCCGCCCCCCCACAACTTTCTACTGGAGTCACACCACAAGAAAAGAAGTAATCAGGAGCTGGATATCAAAAAGTAGTAACTGGAGGTTGATTTTTGCAGGGAGCGTAAATTCTTCTATAGAATAAAACTTGGAAATATTAAAAAATAATAATAATAATTTACAGCACCAAATACAGAAATGGCCCTACACAGGAATATATACCTCAAAACATCCTGCCACGTCACAATTCTGAAGATTGACCAATCTAACAGAAAACACAGACACCAAGTCCAATTAACAGGCTTAACACTGCTTAATACAGCAGGGTGTGGTAATCCCCAGGCAGTTTGGGGAGGTTTGGTGCTGAGAGTCTTGTAATGCTCCTTCAAATTGTAATAAAAACATGCAGCACAGCAATTACTTTTCCCACACTCCAGTCCTCAAATTCCCCCCCACCCCAAACAAATGATAAAAATATATTATATACATACACACTGTATGAAGGTCAGGTCATATACAGCAGCAAACATAAGACTTATTCATATAGGTGTAATCACTCTGCTCAGTTATTTATACCGCGCATTTATGATATCATTACAGCCTCTCACTACTTGAGACATTTGATATGACAGCAGCAAATGTGAGGGAGAGTTTGACTAAATCAGAACCAAAAAGGCAACGGCACAGCTAGTGTATGGTTCTAACACTTCTGTAATCACTGAGGAATGACATGATTCCTATGCAGGGTCAAAGTGATGGTCAGAAATAGATACGGGGTATAGATGCATTTGTACAATGTTGTGTTATTTGCCGCAGTGAGCATCATGTACTGGGTGCAAACTCAGCTACAAGAGAAAAATATCCTTCTTCCTAATGCAAGGTAAACACCTACAGCCCTTCACCCCTACGCTGCCATGCTTGGCGGGTCCCTCTAGCAGCTCAGGGTAGGATGACTACGCCTGTGCACCCTTTCTTCTTAACCCTTCTTTGCTGGCCAGGTACCTGGCAGGTATTGTCCTGCAGACTACACCAGCACTGCACAGGATTCAGGGTCTGTCAGAGCACCATGGATAACAGTGGTTATCAGGCTGTTTTGAAACAATAAATAACATTACAATGGTATAAATCTGAATTCAGTGAGACTCCACTCTGAAGACACAGATGCTGCAGAGGAGAAGACAGTCAAAATACAGCCCTGACCTCCCAGGGGAATATAGCAGACCCGTGCCTCCCCCCCGGTGTATATAGCAGACCCGTGGCCCCCCCTGGTGTATATAGCAGACCCGTGGCCCCCCCTGGTGTATATAGCAGACCCGTGCCTCCCCCCCGGTGTATATAGCAGACCCGTGCCTCCCCCCCGGTGTATATAGCAGACCCGTGCCTCCCCCCCGGTGTATATAGCAGACCCGTGGCCCCCCCCCGGTGTATATAGCAGACCCGTGCCCCCCCCCGGTGTATATAGCAGACCCGTGGCCCCCCCCCGGTGTATATAGCAGACCCGTGCCCCCCCCCGGTGTATATAGCAGACCCGTGGCCCCCCCTGGTGTATATAGCAGACCCGTGGCCCCCCCTGGTGTATATAGCAGACCCGTGGCCCCCCCTGGTGTATATAGCAGACCCGTGGCCCCCCCTGGTGTATATAGCAGACCCGTGGCCCCCCCCTGGTGTATATAGCAGACCCGTGGCCCCCCCTGGTGTATATAGCAGACCCGTGGCCCCCCCTGGAGTATATAGCAGACCCGTGGCCCCCCCTGGTGTATATAGCAGACCCGTGGCCCCCCTTGGTGTATATAGCAGACCCGTGGCCCCCCCTGGTGTATATAGCAGACCAGTGGCCCCCCCCTGGTGTATATAGCAGACCCGTGCCCCCCCCTGGTGTATATAGCAGACCCGTGGCCCCCCTAGTGTATATAGCAGACCCGTGGCCCCCCCTTATGTATATAGCAGACCCGTGGCCCCCCCCCCCCCGATGTATATAGCAGACCCGTGGCCCCCCCCCTGATGTATATAGCAGACCCGTGGCCCCCCCCCTGATGTATATAGCAGATCCATGGCCCCCCCCTTGTGTATATAGCAGACCTGTGGCCCCCCCTAGTGTATATAGCAGACCTGTGGCCCCCGGTGTATATCTAAACAGAAGTGATATGCTGCACACCACAATTAAATAATACATTCAATATTACCGGTGCTGCTGGTTCAATGGGTACCTGTCCTGGTAATCCGAATCTGAACTGCTGAAAAAGGAGTTTGCTGAATAGAAAAATGTATTGTGCCACACAACGTTTCGACAGTGAAGGTCTTTATCAAATGACAAAACCCGCAGTGCGTTCGATCTCCTTTTCAGCACCCCCGGTGTATATAGCAGCCCTGTGCCCAATATATATATATATAGCAGCCGTGTATACAGCAGACCTGTGCCCCGTGTATGCAGCAGCCCTGTGCCCCGTGTATACAGGAGCCCTGTGCCCCGTGTATACAGCAGCCCTGTGCCCCGTGTATACAGCAGCCCTGTGCCCCGTGTATACAGCAGCCCTGTGCCCCGTGTATACAGCAGCCCTGTGCCCCGTGTTAGGGTAGAACTGCTTGCATATATCATCAGTCTCACATGATTTCTAGCTGCCTCACAGAGGGACAACAAGTGGCAGCTCCTGTCAGAGGGACAGGGGAACCTTTATAAGGGAGAAGGTGGCTCGGGTCCACCTCCCAATTAACAAGGGGTAGGGGGGTAATTAACCGCCCGGGTTGGGGTTTCAGGGCTCCCTCCTCACCACAGGCTCTGCCCCTCCTCCTCCTCTTCCTCCGGCCCCGCTGCTTCTCCGCCCCGCTCCGCTCCCAGCAACCGCCTCTCCGCCGCCATCTTGCCACTGCGGCCAGCCACAAAGAATGACATCACCGGGGTCTTCCCGCAGGACCCCCGCCCGGTGAGGCGACTACACCGCGCCTGTCACAACCGCATGCTCTCCTGTTCTCGTGACCAGTCCGCGGTGGTGCAGGGGGGTATCCAGGGAGAGATAAAGCAGCTGCATGGGCTGCCGGATAGCAATGTTACAGGCCGTTTGCTTATTAATTATTTGCCGTCAGGCATCTCTAAGGCATCAAAAGCGTCTGGGTCTTTGTAAGGGGGATGAGGTCATGGCTGGAGGAGCCGCCCTGTGCACACAGCGCCACCTGCACGTAGCACAGCGCATTGCACACACAGCGCCACCTGCACGCAACACAGCGCCACCTGCACGCAGCATAGCGCACTGCAGCTTCTATTGTCAAGGCTTGACAACCTATTTCAGCTGTATGATGTCACTGCTTGTAGTGACGTCACGGTCTTCGTTTATATTTTTATTTTAGCAATTTCAAGTATGTCCTGGGCATAGAGTTAAGATGACAAATAATACATGATTACAAATACAGTTACATAAGTGAACAGGGTATACATTATATACTAGACATTGCATGCACAGTTAGAGATAATATATATAGTATAGGTATATGTAAAAGTTACAGACCAGATTAAAATGTGACTATGTAACTATGATGTCACCGCCTACAGGAGCTATGTGATGATATAATGCTTAGTATCCTTCATGCAGCAGCCTTGCTGGTATAAACAGCACTGCACGTAGTACAATTTTCAAAGACAATGAATCCTTAACCTAAAAAGATTGGGAACCACTGTACAATTGAATTTGTTTTCTTGATTCTGCACCCTGCCCCCTCCCCCCTCCCCATAACGCACATCATCGTTCTCCCAGCTTTCGCTAAATTCAGAGATACTAAAAGGAACAAGACTTTGACCAAAATTGTCACTGTGATAGAGAACAATACCATTCCACACCGGAGCACTCTTTTTACCGGATTTAAACCATTTCGAATGTTGGTCCAATGAAAACATGGAACCAGGACAAAAACACAATCATCCATACACTGTAAAAATATGGGTAACAAAACATAGCCACACAGAATACACCTGCGGAGTGTCGGCTATCATACATAATCCTGCTTGGGCTGAGATTGAGGGGGAAATTGTCTTGTTATCCAATATAATAAATATCTTAGTCTTAAAATGTTCAACCGTGCATGCAATTTTTTTCTAAGCATATAAAATAAAAATATTTTGAATATAGGGGAACAACTGTATTCAAGAGCGGTACTACAATGTGCTTCTTATAAGCAGAGAGGATACACGTATAATACAGGGATACGGACATAAGCGCGGAAGCCAGACTTCTCCCGTGCTGAACCCTATCTCTGTAACGCCCTTCCATGCACCAACCAACTCTCCACCAGCTTCCACTATTAGAAAACCACACGGGGGTCCAGTACTGAACCGGACTGTCCTGTATTTGCACACTGTGTCCAGAAAATATGAGAGGTAATACTGGACATGTATGTGTCCGGTATTACCTCTCTGGACATAGTGACCTGACTGGCTTTGGAGGCCGCGGTATTTCCCAGAGCAGGGCTGTTTCTAGGAGGCCACGCTGCATCATATGGCGCCACGTTGCCACGACAACGGGATGTTACGTGACGTCACAGCGTCATGCTGCGTCGAGTTGCCATGATAATGGGATGCCTAAAGGCATCGTGACATCCTGTGGCGTCCGGTTGTCATGGCAACGCGGCACCATTTGACGCCGAGCGGCCATATTAACAGGAGTTACTTGCAGGGGAGATGCCGGGAAGACGCCGAGGAGGTTGGGAGATTCCGCCGCCGAAATTTACCATCCGGAGGTTAACTAGGTAAACCCCGAGACCAGAGATACGTGGTCAAAACCCATAGTCTCCAGGTCAAACCCGGAGTGGTCACAACCCTGGTTTTAAGATAAGTCTTAGGATAGAGAGGGTGCTAGTCAGATATTGAGGGGAAGGGCGTTCCAGAGGTGTGGGGGACAGCCTCATCAGTCTCTACTGCTCTGTAAACAGGGCTGCGGGGTTCAAACATATTGTGCAGCTTCCCTATCAGTATAGAGGAAGCGCCCAGGGTAAACACAGCCACCCCTGCTTAAGGCCTCGGATTTAGTGCAGGTGCACGCGCCTGTCGCTTGAGCAATGTATGGACTTTGTTTTTCGGGAGGCGTGGCAGTGACGTCATCAGGCTGGTTCGGCCTGATTGGTTGAAACGCCCAACGTGACGCGGCCGTCGCGCGAAAAAATCAAAGCATTTTGGCGGCTCAAAATGCTGCAGCGCCGTTGCACTTCATCGAGCGCACTATGGCCGGCCTGATAGAAGTGCTGTATGTTGTTCGCGCCCCGCGTGCGCCCTCACACATGGCATCGCGCGCACCACGGCCGCAGCCTAATGCAGCAGTCCAAGCTGCCGTATTTTATTTATTTATTTCCCCCCCTTTAATCCACACAATGATAAGTAATTAGCTAAATTGCCGATCGATCCGTTCTCCTGTGATCGATCGGCGAAGATTCGGCTCAGGGGTTCACTAAATGGCTGTCATTGCAGCAGAAGAGGACCAAAGATGCAAAGTTCTGCGGGGTAGATCATGTGACCAGGCAGACACTAGATACAATTGGTGCACTGCTAGAGAGGGAGGGAGGGCTCAAAAAGGGGGTGTGTCAGAATCTGTTTCAGAAGAGGAAGGGGATGTGACTTGTAAATAGAAACTGGTTGCTATAGAAACCAAAAAGGCTCGTTACATTATAATACATTAAAAATGGCATTCACAGTCAGTTTAAAAAAAATGCTACAAGTATTTTCTCATAGTACAGAACTGATTTATTAAAAAAACACACATGTAGGATATTGCTTGGTCTGCAGCTTAAACATCCCTGCCATCGACTCTTTACTTCAGAAAGCGGCGCAGGTCTTACTGGCAGAGAATGAGTTAAAATATCAAATATAGAGGCAGATAGTCACATGAAAAATCACAAGACACCAATCGATGTTCAAGAAGCAAAATGCAATATACAGACATCCCATCGTAATATGATCCCAGTAAAAAAAACAACACATACCAATAATCACAGTGATATACAATGCAATGTGTAATAACGCGAGAGGTAATGAGAACAATGAAAATGGAATACAAACTCTGAGAATAGCAATATCAAAGAGAAGGAATTCAAAATATAACTACGGGCTGATGCGAATCCTTTTTATATACAGCCAGCTGTGATGTCATTAGCAGAATTCAGACTAGTGAAATCATTTCAACAAAAGGCCCGAGATGAGTGTAACATTGGGTTGCAACATTATAATGACAATGTGTATATATATATATAATATATATATATATATATATATATATTATATATATAAACAACTGTAAATATTACTGTATGTTCATTTGCATGTCTTAGACAGGTCTGCAACCCTATCTTTCTCCATTATCGCCCAGCATACAGCGCTTCCACTGCAGCAAGGGATTCTGGAAATGACATGCAAATGAGCACAGTGCCACCTTTTGTCTCAAGCTCGTATTACACAAGCAAATCCTCAAGCCAATGCATACTGCTTTAAACACAGCTTTTAGAAATTTAGACAGAGGCTGGGATGAGATGCAAAGCCAGTAAACCCACTCACAGACATGTTTCAACCTTGATGGGTATCATCAGTGTGAGGTTGGTTGTACTGGTTAAGCTGGTTTGAGACTAGACTAGGTATATATATATATATATATACAGTGCTTGACAAATCACCCAAAAATCTACTCGCCGAACCAAAAAATCTACTCGCCACCTAGTCCCGCCTCTAATCCCGCCCCCAACCCCCGCCTCTAATCCCGCCCCCAGTCCCTCATTTTAAAAAAACAAATCCTAGTAAGAACATTCGTTTTGACATTAGTTTATTTATTGTATTACATTATACTACAATTAGGTGTGTGTGTGTGTGTGTGTGTGTGTGTGTGTGTGTGTGTGTGTGTGTGTGTGTATAAATGTCGAATCTAGAAAAAAAAGCCAGAATATTTAAAGCAGCAATCCCGCCTGGGATCTTACCTGATCCGCAGTCCCTCAATGTCCAGGTACCCTCATTCCGGCAATGTTATACATTGGAGGGGATGTGTTCCCTACCTGTCTTCTGGGTTAGGGGGGGGGGAGTTCCGATGTCTTCAGTGTGAAGCTTGAGTCAGATCTGGAAGTAAGCAGTATAGGTTATTTCAGTGTAGTATAGAGCAGTTAAGATATATAGGGTAAATAAGATATCCAGATCCCGAGTGTGAGAGAGTGTGGGGAGAGAGAGAGAGTGTGGGGGAGAGAGAGAGAGAGAGAGAGTGGGGGGAGAGAGAGAGAGAGTGGGGGAGAGAGAGAGAGAGAGTGGGGGGAGAGAGAGAGAGAGAGGGGGAGAGAGAGAGAGTGGGGGGGGAGAGAGAGAAAGAGAGAGGGGGGAGAGAGAGAGAGAGAGGGTTGGAGAGAGAGAGAGAGAGAGAGGGTGGGAGAGAGAGAGAGAGAGAGAGAGAGGGGTGGAGAGGAGAGAGAGAGAGAGAGAGAGAGAGAGAGGAGAGAGAGAGAGAGAGGGTGGAGAGAGAGAGAGAGAGAGAGAGAGAGAGGGTGGGAGAGAGAGAGAGAGAGGGTGGGAGAGAGAGAGAGAGAGAGAGAGAGAGAGAGAGAGAGGAGGGAGAGAGAGAGAGAGAGGGAGAGGAGAGAGAGAGAGAGAGAGAGAGAGAGGAGAGAGAGAGAGAGAGAGAGAGAGAGAGAGAGAGAGAGAGAGAGAGAGAGAGAGAGGGTGGGAGAGAGAGAGAGAGGGTGGGAGAGAGAGAGAGAGAGAGGGTGGGGGAGAGAGAGAGAGAGTGGGGGAGACAGAGAGAGAGAGGGTGGGGGAGAGAGAGAGAGAGGGTGGGAGAGAGAGAGAGAGAGGGTGGGAGAGAGAGAGAGAGAGAGAGAGAGAGAGAGAGGAGAGAGAGAGAGAGAGAGAGGGTGGGAGAGAGAGAGAGGGTGGGAGAGAGAGAGAGAGAGGGTGGAGAGAGAGAGAGAGAGAGGAGAGGGTGGGAGAGAGAGAGAGAGAGAGGGTGGGAGAGAGAGAGGGTGGGAGAGAGAGTGAGAGAGAGGGTGGGAGAGAGAGAGAGAGGGTGGGAGAGAGAGAGAGAGAGGGTGGGGGGAGAGAGAGAGAGAGAGAGAGAGAGAGGGTGGGAGAGAGAGAGAGGGTGGAGAGAGAGAGAGGGTGGGAGAGAGAGAGAGAGAGAGAGAGAGAGAGCGGGTGGGAAGAGAGAGAGAGGGTGGGAGAGAGAGACAGAGAGAGAGACGGATAGAGAGAGACAGAGAGACGGATAAAGAGAGGACAGAGAGATGGATAGAGAGAGACAGAGAGACGGAGAGAGAGAGACTAAGGCTGGGGCCATAGAGGGGTGAGCAGTTCGGAACCGCGCTGACGCTGAGGCTCGCCTGCTGAAATCTGCGCGATTTCATGCCCATGCAAGCGAGCCAGCGGGCGCGATCGGGAGACGGGGGAGACTGACGGAGGCGGGGCAGTGACGTCGCTGGGCCAATCCCCCGCGACGCACCGACGTCAACGTCATGGCGCCGTGACGTTGACGCTGCTCCGCGCTGATTGGATGTTTTCCAGCCGACAGTGCTCTGAAAAACAGTTTTGCTGTCGGCTGAAAAATCCAGCGCCTCAGCACGCCTGCGGACGCTCGCGTGAGCCCCCTCTCAAGGCATCCTCATTGAGTATGCAGGGGCTCAGCACGGAGCGTCCGCACGGCTCAGCGCGGCCTGTCCTTCTATGGACTCGGCCAGAGAGAGAGAGAGAGAGACATAGAAAAAGAGAGAGACGTAGAAAAAGAGAGAGACACAGAAAAAGAGAGAGACACAGAAAAAGAGAGAGACACAGAAAAAGAGAGACACACAGAAAAAGAGAGACACACAGAAAAAGAGAGACACACAGAAAAAGAGAGACACACAGAAAAAGAGAGACACACAGAAAAAGAGAGACACACAGAAAAAGAGAGACACACAGAAAAAGAGAGACAGAGAGAGAATGTGAGACAAAGACAGAGAGAGTGCGAGGGCGAGAATGCGAGGGCGAGGGCGACACAGGGAGAAGGCGAGGGCGACACAGGGAGAGGGTGACACTCACAGACACACACACTCACAGACACGCAGAGACACACTCACGCAGAGACACACTCACGCAGAGACACACTCACGCAGAGACACACTCACGCAGAGACACACTCACTCAGGCACACACACAGGCACACGCAGAGACACACACGCAGAGACACACACGCAGAGACACACACGCAGAGACACACACGCAGAGACACACACGCAGAGACACACACGCAGAGACACACTCACTCAGACACTCTGACACACACACACACACACACACAGACACACACACACACACAGACATACACACACAGACACACACACACAGACACACACACACAGGCACACACACACAGGCACACTCACTCACGCAGAGACACACTCACTCAGAGACACACTCACTCAGAGACACACTCACTCAGACACTCAGAGACACACACTCACTCTGACACACACACACACACACACAGACACACACACACAGACACACACACACAGGCACACACACACAGGCACACTCACTCACGCAGAGACACACTCAGAGACACACTCACTCAGAGACACACTCACTCAGAACACTCAGAGACACACACTCGCTCTGACACACACACACACACACACACACACACACACACACACAGACACACACACACAGGCACACACACACAGGCACACACACAGACACACTCACTCACAAGACACTCACTCACAGACAGACACAGACACTCACTCTGGCACTCACACACACACACTCACCGGGTCGCACGCGGCAGCAGGCCCCTCCGCACGGCAGCAGGCCCCTCCGCACGGCAGCAGGTCCCTCCTTAAGGCAGCAGGCCCCTCCGCACGGCAGCAGGTCCCTCCTTAAGGCAGCAGGCCCCTCCGCACGGCAGCAGGCCCCTCCCCCCCCGAAGCACGCTCCCCGAACACCAAGCGGGGATCGGGGGCAGATGATTAGGGGGAGATCATGCGCAGGAGGCGCGCACGGGGGAAGCTGGGTTGGCGCTTCCCCCTCCGTTCCACGTGGGTTGCGCGCGGGGCTTGCTTTGGGCTTCCCCCTCCGTCCCACGTAGGGAGCGGAGGGGGGAGGGAGCGGAGGGGGCTAGATTGCGCGCGGCGCTTGTTTTGGGCTTCCCCCTCCGTCCCACGTGGGGAGCGGGGGGGGGGGGGTGAGGGTGCGGGGGATTCTGGGTTGCTGGGGGGAACAGGCAGCGCAAATGGCAGGACACTCTGCTTGCCCTGTGCACGCGCGCCGGGACCAGACCACAGGATTTGCCGCCATTTTTTTAAACTTTTTTTTTAACCCAATCAGGGAGGGGGATTATTTATTTATTTATTAAAAAAAAAAAAAAAAAAAAAAAAAAAAAATTGGCACGAGCAGGGGAATTCATTGAGCTGCAGCACGGGTCGCCAGCTGCCTAAATCCACTCGCAACGGGCGACTTGTTATCATTATTTGTCGAGCACTGTATATATATATGTAACGGGTATTCCACCCCACCCAATCTCATATATAGTGTGGGTGAGTAGAACATGTAGTGTTACCGGTGTGGTGCGTATACCTGTAGGCTCACAGGAGGGCTGAGCTTCCGCCACGGGGAACCTGGGGCAATTATACTAGGGGTAACCACTTACTCAATAGGTGCAGCGCCTCCACCTGCGATGGCTCCCACCAGAGGGGGAAGTGAATCCTCGCAGGACAAACACAATGATCACATACACAATGGGGTATAATAACTAAGGACTTTACTAACATGTAATACGACACATCACATTCATAACATAACCTGTGTCCCTATCAGGAGGAGACACTAACCATGACGTCTCGCAGGACGATTCCCCAACACTAGGTGATCCCACCCAGTGTCCAAAGAACCCCACCCAATGTCCCGCACTCTTGCAGAGAATCAATGGGTGACTGCGCAGTCACTATTAAGCTAAGGGCCCGGTGGTGCACTTAGAACTGTAGATACCTGCCGAGCACTCCAGTGCTCGGATCAGCAACGCTTCACAAAGGGTCAGACGCGTGATGAATCCGTCTGATCCTATCCTGGCGATATTCTCTGTGACCCCAACGTGGGTCCGAACTCCTTCACTAGAACCGCAGCATCCGCTGAGTCCCTCACTAACACAATAGCAACATGACACATACTACACTATAGGCGTCCCTATAACACAGCATCCTTAAGTGGCTTAAGGGTCAATCTCCTAGGGCCTTCGGGGTTGCCTATCCTATATAGGTAGGTCTTGTACCCACCCTACTCATAATACGGCCCTGGCCATGGATCCCCGGACTGGTTACCGCTATGAACCCCCCCCAGTTGCCTCGTACTACGCGCAACGCCGGCCTGGGCAATGGCTCCCCGGATTGGTTACCGCTATGAACCCCCCCCCTCGCCTCGCCACTCGCAACACGGACCCTGGCTATGGCTCCCCGGACTGGTTACCGCTATGAACCCCCCAGCTGTCTCGTGCCACTAATTCACAACAGGACCCTGGGCTATGGCTCCCCGATTGGTTACCGCTATGAAACCCCCCCAGTTGTCCTTATCTTCCCTGCTGTTCCCCAGTGCCAACTAAAGTAAGTGACAGGTTCCCTATCCTGAGGGCTGTCCCTGGCAACACTCACACTACTGGGGACTCAGGGCTAACTAGGGCCTTAGTGCAGGGAGTCTCCGGCTCCTGCACCCTACCTCCTTCCTCTGTCTGTCTCCTTGCCCTGCTTCTTCCTGACTGACACACAGCTCCAGCCCGCCAAATGTATCTATATCTGTCCAGGGCAGTCCTGCAGCCCTATTGGCTCCTATCAGGCACCTGGTGCCTGCCTCGCTATGCCTCATGGGAATTGTAGTCCCGAGGCCCTTACAATAACATTGGGGCAGCGTGCGCTCCTCCCCTCTGCCTACACTAACCCCTAATGGCCGCCGCAACATCCCTCTCACTGTCCCTACTCTCGCGCGACTCCTGCGCATGCGCGAGTGGTGGAGTAATGGCGGCGCTCTCTTCGCCGGCCGCCGGGACCTTAGAGACGCGATCGCGGCCTTAGCAACGGCCCGATCGCGTCCCCGGCAACCGGCCCGATCGTGGAGACAGCGCACCGCTCCCTGCAATGGCCCCCACCCTTCGGATGGCCGTCGGGTCTGCCGCTGGCCTCCGGCAGCACCCGGCATCTCTCCTGGCCACGGAGGCGCCCTAGGAGGGCGAAGGGGAAAACAGGTGACCTGGTTACACTCTCCCCCTGGTGAAACACCCAACGCCCTCGCTTGGGGAACGACATAACATGGTACAATTTTACACACTGAAAAATGGCATGGCATACCCCGTACACTTAACAGATCGACTGCAACATCCTCAAAACATGGCACATTTTCACACAATGCAAAATTACATGGCATATCACACCCACTATTACCCGAGGCCAGCTGAGTATCAGCTGCTTGCTGAGATCATTTGTGGGGTGCCCCTAACTGATCAGATGGGGGTACCTCACTTTTGCGTCCGTGAGCCTCCCCGGGGTGAATCTCTCGGAAAGCACACTCTGGCGTAACAGTCACTGCTTCAGTGCTACTTCCTCCCCCTGGTGGAAGGAATAGCGCAGTGTCCTTCACACCAACCTTTACTTGATCATCCATGGCCTGGAAGCAGCAGGCCAGGCGGCCAGGACCTTTCCCTCGGTCCACTACGTGACGAATGGGCCGCTTCTTCTTGGGCGCAAAGGAGGCAACTTCTACCAGCTCCTTTGCCACATAGTCCTTGTCCCTACATACGTGCTCAGCTTCCACTGAGAAGCGAGAACTGGACACTGTCTCTTTACTCAAAGTCTCTGCTTCACCGGGCAGGGGGTAAAGAGTAGACACCTTACCCCTGCGGTGATTCTCGGTGGCCAACAGGTCCTCGGGGACGCTGTCAGTTCCCACCTCGGCTGTCTCGGGACCTGCCTCCTGTACTTCTGGGGCAGTCCACTTGCTGTCCTTAAACTCGGGAGCGTTGGATCCCAGTCCTGGGACCATTTGGGTTGGAGCGCACGGGCTCTCACTCAGATCAGGAACCGTAACTCTGGCCTGTTGCACGGCCACCTCCATCGGAGCCTGTGGGGAGCAAGGGGGTTCCTTACCACTCTGCTGGCTTGCGATGGGTTTCTCTCCTTCCTGGTCGTCTGTAGGTACTGGTCCCACGCCTAGGACCGATGATACCTCTGTAGTAGGTCGGACTGACCATTGTAGGGCACACGGGCCCACAGCAGGGTCCGCAACATCGGGATATACCTTTTCCAGGGTACACGGACCCACAGCAGACTCTGTATCCTCTGCATCATCGTTGGGGTGGTTCGCCGGTAGGCGCATCGCCACCGAGGGGACTTCAACCTCTTCACTGGAAACTTCTGCATGCTGGGGTACAATAGACTTCAGTAACCGCACACCGCAACACTCACAGTAGGACCACCATGTCAATGTCTCTCTAGAACAGTCACAAGTGGGGCTAAAACACTGTATGCCCATTTCTCCTTCCACCTCGATGGTCCTGTAGTCGAGGGATAACCGAGACACTTTGGCTCCCTGAGCGTGGGCTTCTTGCAGGCAGGAGCATATGAAGAGAAGAGAATCTACTCCGGGCGCACGCCAGGCCACATACATACTAGGGTGTATCCCTTGACAGTCTATCTCGGTTTCCTGCTCAGAAAGAAAATATTCCATGTCTACGACAATGCCCTCCTCCTGGTGAACAGAAGGGTCTAATGGCTGTTCACTGTGCTCACTCCCCCTGGTGGAATTTAAAGGCGGGGTGTGCTCTATCACTGAGTGACTCTGGCTCTGCACTGAGTCACTCACATTACGGGGGCGGGGCTCTGGTTTTCCCGCCAATCCCGGATGGTTTTCTGCAAAATCATTCTGCGCCTTGGGAGCGGTATCACGTGCACGCATCTCACTTGGAGGAAGTTGCCATGGCGCGGGGTCAGCGTATACTAAAGGGTAACCCTCAGGGGGACACCCGGGCATAAATAACACGGACGGTGACTCAGACGGGCATATATCCCTTGAGGATGACACAACAAAAAGCCGCGATCTCCACGGGGACGTGGAAGCTGGCTCTAAGTCTATAAGAAGAGCGTGCTGCCATCCGGGGATTTTACGCATATGCTCATAGATCTCATCTTCAGATATATTGGCGGGAACGCCTTCTAAGGCCACCACACGGCGGGGACTAAGATTATTTATCCTCAAGGCCCAGGCGAGGACCTCGTGTCCGGACTTGACAACCATGGTGGACAAAAAAATAGGACTTGGACAATTTAGAAAAAAAATGGAACAGGGCACCCCAGGTCTGATCTCAGCAGCGCCTCCAAATGTAACGGGTATTCCACCCCACCCAATCTCATATATAGTGTGGGTGAGTAGAACATGTAGTGTTACCGGTGTGGTGCGTATACCTGTAGGCTCACAGGAGGGCTGAGCTTCCGCCACGGGGAACCTGGGGCAATTATACTAGGGGTAACCACTTACTCAATAGGTGCAGCGCCTCCACCTGCGATGGCTCCCACCAGAGGGGGAAGTGAATCCTCGCAGGACAAACACAATGATCACATACACAATGGGGTATAATAACTAAGGACTTTACTAACATGTAATACGACACATCACATTCATAACATAACCTGTGTCCCTATCAGGAGGAGACACTAACCATGACGTCTCGCAGGACGATTCCCCAACACTAGGCGATCCCACCCAGTGTCCAAAGAACCCCACCCAATGTCCCGCACTCTTGCAGAGAATCAATGGGTGACTGCGCAGTCACTATTAAGCTAAGGGCCCGGTGGTGCACTTAGAACTGTAGATACCTGCCGAGCACTCCAGTGCTCGGATCAGCAACGCTTCACAAAGGGTCAGACGCGTGATGAATCCGTCTGATCCTATCCTGGCGATATTCTCTGTGACCCCAACGTGGGTCCGAACTCCTTCACTGGAACCGCAGCATCCGCTGAGTCCCTCACTAACACAATAGCAACATGACACATACTACACTATAGGCGTCCCTATAACACAGCATCCTTAAGTGGCTTAAGGGTCAATCTCCTAGGGCCTTCGGGGTTGCCTATCCTATATAGGTAGGTCTTGTACCCACCCTACTCATAATACGGGCCCTGGGCCATGGATCCCCGGACTGGTTACCGCTATGAACCCCCCCCCAGTTGCCTCGTACTACGCGCAACGCCGGCCTGGGCAATGGCTCCCCGGATTGGTTACCGCTATGAACCCCCCCCTCGCCTCGCCACTCGCAAAACGGACCCTGGGCTATGGCTCCCCGGACTGGTTACCGCTATGAACCCCCCAGCTGTCTCGTGCCACTAATTCACAACAGGACCCTGGGCTATGGCTCCCCGGATTGGTTACCGCTATGAAACCCCCCCAGTTGTCCTTATCTTCCCTGCTGTTCCCCAGTGCCAACTAAAGTAAGTGACAGGTTCCCTATCCTGAGGGCTGTCCCTGGCAACACTCACACTACTGGGGACTCAGGGCTAACTAGGGCCTTAGTGCAGGGAGTCTCCGGCTCCTGCACCCTACCTCCTTCCTCTGTCTGTCTCCTTGCTCTGCTTCTTCCTGACTGACACACAGCTCCAGCCCGCCAAATGTATCTATATCTGTCCAGGGCAGTCCTGCAGCCCTATTGGCTCCTATCAGGCACCTGGTGCCTGCCTCGCTATGCCTCATGGGAATTGTAGTCCCGAGGCCCTTACAATAACATTGGGGCAGCGTGCGCTCCTCCCCTCTGCCTACACTAACCCCTAATGGCCGCCGCAACATCCCTCTCACTGTCCCTACTCTCGCGCGACTCCTGCGCATGCGCGAGTGGTGGAGTAATGGCGGCGCTCTCTTCGACGGCCGCCGGGACCTTAGAGACGCGATCGCGGCCTTAGCAACGGCCCGATCGCGTCCCCGGCAACCGGCCCGATCGTGGAGACAGCGCACCGCTCCCTGCAACGGCCCCCACCCTTCGGATGGCCGTCGGGTCTGCCGCTGGCCTCCGGCAGCACCCGGCATCTCTCCTGGCCACGGAGGCGCCCTAGGAGGGCGAAGGGGAAAACAGGTGACCTGGTTACATATAATTATACAGTATTATAGTGTGCGCTACACAAATACCTTCCCCAGGCTAAGGTTTATGCAAAAAGAAGGGGGGGGCTGCAGTATAACCCTTCCATTCAACATGGTGAGAAGTTGGTAATGCAAAAGTAACACTGTGTTAACTTGCAGTCAGTTGTTAACTATGCACAAACCCATTCCCACTGCATTACTATTTTTTTAAATGCAGAATAAGTCCCATCTGGTGTACTGTATCCGAGTACTGGATGCACTGTACTATAATGCTTTGCTGCCTCCTAGTCTGCTCTGTGTCTGAGCGGAACACAAATATTTATAAAAATGAACAAAGTACAGTATAGGTTTATCTCGAATTCTTATTAGTGAGGGTAGACTTTATAGCTCATGAAATGGGAACGATTTCTAGGTCTCACCAGCCTGCCAGTAACCTTTGTCTGTGCCTAGCTCAGCTGCAGGGTGGGAGAGGGAGCTGGTGTTAGTATAAACACCCTGGGCAGAGGCTGAACTGTAAACAGCCTTTTACGCAGTAGAATAAATATTTAACTTCTGCAGATTTCGGGGCACACACGTACAGATTTATGGAGCCAGGCTTTGGAATCCAGGTTTCCGGCTATAGATTTGTCATAGGGTTTGAAATCACTCACCTAAAGGATTTTCAGAGGGAAAGATACATTGAGATGCATATCTTATATTGAAGTGTGTCTGGGGTACGTTACAGAGATTAGACAGAGCCAGGCGTGTTAAACACTATCTTTAATTTTCTGATGTAAGTTTACATTTTCTGCTGAGCACATTGTTTTAAGAGAAATGAAAGCTTTCTAGTACATATAGGCCAGAATCCAGCACTGCAAAGGGCTTTGTATCTTCTATATACTGTTGTATCTTTCCACAGCTCATCTATGAAACAAGGGTTTTATATTCGATTCTCTCAGCGGTCTTCGAAACGCCGAGTCCCACTGTCTGTTTCCTGCTTCCATTGTATGGATTTTTTTACTTACTTTACAGTAATTGAGTCATTATTGTCCGGTGAGATTGTACATAATTGCAGTATCATTCAGCTTTTCTGAAATTAAAAAAATATATATATATATATACTGTAAATATATATATATATTTCAATGTTCTCCCCATTTACCACTTACATTGTAAGCTCTTCGGGGCAGGGACTCCTTTTCCTATTGTTTTGTCTGAAGCGCTTATTCCCATTATTATAATATTATGCCATGTGTATTGTACAGCGCTATGTACCTGGATGGCGCTATATAAATATATACATATATATATATATATTTTTTATTTTTTTTTAAATTGTACAATGTAGGCGAGTTCCAACACAACACATTAAAACAATAATGACAGAAATGATTGCCCCAAAATCCTTATAATTGTTTTATATTCATTGGATCTTCGCTGTCTTTTAACCATTTCTGCACAAGTGTCTTAAAATGCATAGAAATGCAGTTGTGTTCATGGAAGTGGGATTTCAATAAAACCCTCATCTGTTCACGTCTTATAGGACCTATAACGTAAATGTGCATTGTTTAATTGTCTAAATGCTCTTTATTTAAGCAGCATCAACACTCCCATTTCTGTCTGCCTGGAAGAAAAACTGAATAGAACTGCAAAAATAAACACAATGATACTGGGGAAATTATTAGTGCTTTGCCAGGCAAATACCCGAAAGCCAAGAAGTCTTTTTTTTTTTTTTTAGGGGATATTAGATTTCACAGTAACATGTACAAATTGTACATTGCACACAGATGGGAGACAGTCTATTCCCTGGAGCTGTGTCAGAGAACAGTTGGCCCTTTAAATTGACTAGCCATAAAGGAGGGGGGGGGGGAAGGCTCTGCATTTGAGGTCTTCAGCAGGGAGGAACTAAAAGGCAAGGGGGAGGGGGGAGTACCATATTGTACCTCTGAGAAGCGAGCATCTGTCACTCTCCATATTGCTCTCAGTCCCAGCCGATCCATCCAGTGCTGGTTCTGCTGCAGCCCGGTCTCCTGCCTCTGATCCCCAGCTTGTCTGCCAGGTATGAAACCCTATTTGGAATATCTATTCTGTTGTAGGCAGCCATGTGGCTGTGTGAGCATGCATGTGCCGAGAGCTGTGACCTGCTAGAAAGCAGATAGTGCAGATAATGCTCCCAGCTCCTTTGTTCTGGCTTCTCTCTCTTCCCCTCTGGGGCTGTGCTGCTGCTTTGTCACATTGCAGCAAAAGCAAGAGAGCCCATCTCACTGGGTTTTGATTATCAGTGGCTGTTATTACCTGTCCATTAATGTCTGTCACGATAATGCTGGACGACTTTACAAGATGGACAACGTTTAGTCCTTTCAATATTATATTTTGATTTTCCATGGAGAAGTAACTAGTTAAATGACATGTAGGTATCTTGCTGGGGTTTCCCCACAAAGAACACCTATTGTTTTATTACGAGTGATCAGTGTGCTGTAATTAATGCAGTGCAGCTGGGGATTTAACATCGGTTCAGCTGTAAGGGGCAGAATCAGATTGTTTTATGCTAAGTGACCCTGTTGGAGGATTAATGTTCTGTGTTTTTGTAGATTGTGCAGGGGGGAGGGAGGGGAGATTAAGGTATAGGCGATTTTATCACAATCATTGTAATCCAATCAATTTGCATCTGGTATATGTCATTTCCCCATCTCTGCCTGTTACAATTGTGAGCTTACACCTCAAATTCTTTACATATCCCTGATAACCAACGTGTATCATTGATGTGCTTAATTCTGTCCATTTGCTAGACCTACGGTTTAACCCTTTGAGGCCTGCAGTGCACGTACTGTAGGGGTTAATACTTGCCATGCTACATCTTGCACCAGCTGCAAAACGAAACGAATATTTTCAGGGCATTTTAAAATGAACCAAAGCCAAGAAGGCCATTACTTTGAATATTTTAAAACGGGTATTGATTTAAGTGGTTCTTTAAATTGCTGCAGCTAGACACATTAGGGCACGCCTGTGTGAAGGGATAATTGTAAGCCTGGAGGGGGTTTATTTTGCATAACAAAGAACACTTTTTTTTTTGTTCTTCCCAGACAGCAGGTCTGTGCCACCTGGATCTGGCAGATTTTGGACACATACCTATGTTGCCAGAATTCTCCAATCTTATCAAATAGAAAAGCATTTATTTTGCTCAAATGTCACACTTCTCCTCTAGGGGTGAGCAACGCATTGCCTTTTTTGGCAGCAAAGAGGGTAACCGGATTAGCAAAATAAGTATAGACCATGGTATGTTTGTTTTTTTTATTCGTGTGTGTCAGTCATTTTGTCAGCTGTCCACAGAATACAAAGTAAAAAAAAAACAAAAACACACATTTGCTTCCCGTTGTGGGAGTGCATGAAATTGGCAAGTTTCCGAGATCTTTGTGTGGAGTTGCCCACGTTAATGGGGATCGTGCATAGAAATCACAGCACCAGATTTTTGAAAGGAGAAAAATCTGCTCGCAAACTATGGGGTTTTCTGACCAATATGGTGCTGTTTATGCAAATCTGTTACATTATTTTTATGTTGATGCTTTTTTGGTAATGTGTTTATAAGACCTCCATGAGATGGAATATGGGCCCTGTTGGCAAACCTGAACTCCCCAATGCTGAATAACATGGCAAAGAATGTAGTGTATGGAGTGGAGCAGCTACAAACTAATCGTTTTTATTCTCTTACTGTAGACATAACAATGGGAGGAAAATTAAGTAAGAAGAAAAAGGGATACTGTTTGGGTGCTGGTAAAGAAGGTGAATCCACAGAAACCACAGAAGTTGAACAAAAAGAACCTGAGATTCAGGATGGCCAAAAAGGTGCAGCTGAATCAAATGGGGAAAAACCTCAGACTGACAAAACAGAGAGCAATGGTGCCAGTGAGCAGAAATCCCAGGCAAAGGAGCAGCCTGGCGAAGAAGTAACGTCCAGTGAAACAACCAAAGATGACTCCAACACGGACCAAATGCCAGAAAGCTGTGTTGATGCAAAACAAGAGCAAGCAGAGAAAACAGAGGCGAGCGTGGAAGCAAGGGGAACGTCACAAGATAAAAAACAAAATACAGAAGGTGCAGAGACGAGTCCGGCTGTGGAAACGCCTCAACTGGTTCAGGAGCCGGAGAAAATCCCGAAGGACGAATTGAATAAGAACTTGCATTCATCCTCTGCTGCTAAGGATTCTTGTAAACCTACTGTTCTAGAGCCAGAGGTGAAGGAGAGTAAGGTGCCAGAGCAGGCTGAGGTGAAGGAGAGTAAGGTGCCAGAGCAGGCTGAGGTGAAGGAGAGTAAGGTGCTAGAGCAGGCTGAGGTGAAGGAGAGTAAGGTGCCAGAGCAGGCTGAGGTGAAGGAGAGTAAGGTGCCAGAGCAGGCTGAGGTGAAGGAGAGTAAGGTGCCAGAGCAGGCTGAGGTGAAGGAGAGTAAGGTGCCAGAGCAGGCTGAGGTGAAGGAGAGTAAGGTGCCAGAGCAGGCTGAGGTGAAGGAGAGTAAGGTGCCAGAGCAGGCTGAGGTGAAGGAGAGTAAGATGCCAGAGCAGGTGGAGGTGAAGGAGAGTAAGGTGCCAGAGCAGGCGGAGGTGGAGAGTAAGGTGCCAGGGCAACGGGAGGCTCCTCAAGTAAATGACGTCATACAAGACTCTGTGGCTCAAGCGCCTCTGCTGTCATCCATCCCAGTGACTGCACAGGACGTCATGGAGTCTAAACAGGAAATGCATCCAGAGCCTGAGCAGAAACAGCCTGTGGCTGAGAAGAAAGTGGATTACCTTGAGAGGGCCTCTGAGCCAGTGTCAGCCCTTGATCCTATGCACCTTCCTCAGCCAATGGCAGAGCAAGCACCTCAAGAGCATGTGCACGCACCTGAGCCAGTGACAGAGCCTGCAGCAGAAGCAGTGGTGGACCCAGTAGTACCAGCACCAGTGGCAGAGCATGCAGTACCTGAGCCAGCGGCAAAGCCAGATGCCAGTGAGTCTGTTCAGGCGCCTATGTCCGAAACTGACACGGAGGCCAAGCACGTGGTTGTATTGCTGGCTGAGCCACCAAAACAAACCCAAGTGCCTGAGCAGCTTGCTCAAGTTAAGACAGATGAACACACTGCTGGCACAAGCGGCATACATCAGGAATCGGGTGGTGGGGGACAGAATCCAATAGCCACTGAAACAGAATCTGCAGGGCAGCCATCCAACGTGGTGGAAGTGGCCTTGGCAAAACAAGAGATGGAAAAAAAGGATCGGATTGCTGAAAGTCCCCCCAAAGGGCAGGAAGATGCCGCAGAACTCAGTATCTCTAAAGAGCCGGAGACCCCCGATGTGCATTTGGGAGAACAAAGTGCCACAAAAAATCTGAACCATGTCTCGGACGTACATGTGCCAGAGCAGGACGTTCAGGGGAGGGAGGCAGACGGCAAAGCCAAAATAAAGGCTGGTCTGGAGACAGAGCAAGATAAGACTGCTTCTAACACTGACGTGGCAGCTGAAATGGCTTCCAAATCCTCAACCACAGAACTGCACGATCCAGCTGCCCAAGCCAATTCCGAAGATAAAATCCTAAACCATGCAACCCCATTTGAAGTAGACAAAGAAAATGTTTCCTCTGCTATGCCGCAAATCAATGACAAACAAGTGGTCCGCAATGGGCTGCCTATCAAAGAAGAAACTAAGGTCAAAGCAAATCTAGAAACCGGCTCATATGACCATCTGATTAGTGACCTAAACAGGCAGAATGAAGATTGTGAAATGCAAGTGTGCACTAACTAATGGTATGGATGAATCACCTTTTCTGGCTCAAAGATGACATGGAAAAATCCCACATTCTGATGTACTGTATACATTTTCAGTGACCAAGCACTTCATGCAAGTTTTGGAAGCCTT
>NC_134501.1:20027827-20070323 GCF_040206685.1 Ascaphus truei
AGCTCTCAATTGTTAAATAAAAAACAGGTCGTATGTTTGAAAGATTAATTTATTGTTTCCCGAGTTTTTGTTGTTGGTAATTGTATGTATGTAAATCTTTATTTATATAGAGCCATCCACGTACATAGCGCTTTATAATACACGTGACATAATCTTATAATACATTATGGGAATAAGCGCTTCAGACATAAAACATTAGGAAAAGGAGTCCCTGCTCCGAAGAGCTTGCAATCTATGTAGTAAGTAGGGAGAACTTACAGAGACAGTAGGAGGGTGTTATGTTAAATGGGTCTGCCAAGGTTAGTGAATATGAGATGTATAGTGTCAAGTTGAATTAAAGGTTCCCAATTTCTATATAAAGTAATATGTACAATTCCCATTAAATGTTTCTAAACCTTCAGGCCCTGCCATAAATTGAAAGAAGCCCCATAGAAAGTATGTACAGTTGCTTCACATATTTCCCCTGCATGAATAAATATTTACAAAGTAGCCAGCAAGAAATAGCCACGGCTTCTTCACAGCGATATATGACATCATTTTGCATGTGGCATTATTTCCGCAGAGAAGGGACGTTTTAGTACAAATAAATAGAGGCGCTAATCTTAACCTAACATTGTCAAAACAAGTTCAAGATTCGAAAATATGATCTTAACAAATCTAAAAGTAATACTTAGAGTATATTTTCTTGCATGCCCTATTTATAAGAATGAGAAATATGCAAAACAAAAAAAAACTATCTACAATAACATCAAGCTGCACAACTGTACATTTGTAAAAAAAAAAAAAAAACATGAAAGAAATCGCATTACTTGGACATTTGAAGAAGCAGGCTGTTCTTGAATGCTTTTTTGTGTTTTTCCATATGAGCCTTTATGGACACCCACCTGTAAATCTGAGTGGAACATTGTTACATGTTACTAGGAATTATTTTACAGACCTTTCATATAAGCGTTTAAAGCTGCAGTTCAGTCTTTTTTTTTTTTTTTTTAATTTATTTTTTTACTTCAATAGTTTCATGTGTGCAATCTCTAATTACCTAAAGAACTGTATAGCTGCAGATCAATTCGTTCTCCATGTATTGATAGGCGAAATTTGGTGACATAATTAGAGCTGGCATATGTTTTTCTTCTGCTTCTGTCTCTCAGTGGAAGCTCATGAATATTCATGAGCACTCCTGCACTGACATGTGCTAGAGGGAGGGCAGGGCTGACAAAGGGGTGTGCCAGGGCTTGTGACAGGACAGGAAGGGGCTGTGCCTTAGCAAATGGTTGTTAAAATAGAATACAAGAAAATTGGTCTTTCAAAGTTGTTTTTTTAAAAACAGAAAATGCTAAAAGTATTTTTTCTTACGACAGAACTGATTTATTAAAAAAAAACACACATGCAGGATATTGACTGTACTGCAGCTTTAAGGGAAACTGGCAACATTATAACAAACTGAGAAATGATTTGCATCACTGCTTCTAAAGCGCAACGGCCAATTAATTAGTGTAATGTATTTATATGACATCTCTGTACAGTTTCAGAGGCAATAAAAAGCTGTTGGATTCTAGCAAAGCTATGTGAAAAAGATGTTTTGAACAAGACTTGCAATGTTCGTTAAACGAATCGGCTAAACATAGTACACATTATTTTACACAGATACGACTAGCGTAAAAAGGTAACAGAGCTTTGTAAGTATATGACAGTTTGACTTGTATGTATGTCTTTATTTATATAGCGCCATTAATGTACATAGCGCTTCACTGCAGTAATACACGTGACAATCATATAAATAACAAATAATACAAATAACACAATGGGAAGAAATGCTTCAGCTATAAAAGTGACACTTAGGAAAAGTAGTCCCTGCCCCGAAGAGCTCACAATCTAATAGGTAAGTAGGAAGAACGTACAGAGACAGTAGGACGGCATTCTGGTAAGTGTGTTTGCAAGGGGCCAAGCTTTATGTATCAGATCTATAGTATTAGCCACGGAGCTACTCATATGTTTCCTTAAGCAGCTGTGTTTTAAGGTGGGTCTTAAAGGTGGATAGAGAGGGTGCTAGTCGGGTATTGAGGGGAAGGGCATTCCAGAGGTGCAGGGCAGTCAGTGAGAAAGGGTTAAGGCTGGAGAGGGCTTTAGATACAAAGGGGGTAGAAAGAAGACATCCTTGAGCGGAACGTAAGAGTCGGGATGGTGCATAGCGAGAAATTAGGGCTGAGATGTAAGGAGGGGCAGAAGAGTGTAAAGCTTTAAAAGTGAGGAGGAGAATTGAGTGTGTGATACGGGATTTGATAGGAAGCCAGGAGAAGGTTTTCAGCAGGGGAGGCGCTGAGACAGATTTAGGAAAGAGTAAAGTGATTCTGCCAGCAGCGTTTAGGATAGATTGTAGGGGAGACAGGTGAGAGGCAGGAAGGCCGGACAGCAGGAGGTTACAGCAATCGAGACGGGAGAGAAAGAGGGCCTGAGTCAGAGTTTTAGCAGTTGAGCCACAGAGCAAAAAAGCGAATCTTTGTAATATTTCGGAGGAAAAAGCAACAGGTTTTAGCTACCTTTTGAATGTGAGGGGAGTCGGGTATGACCCCTAGGCAGCGTGCTTGTGCTACTGGGGGTATGATAGTGCTTTGAACAGAGAGGCTGCGGCCCCCGGTGTCGGCTCTGCACGTGCACCCACCAGGCTGGCACCGCGTGCAGCTGTTCCCCGGTCTGTGCAGAGCTGCAGGGGTAAAGACGTGGGGGGGGGGGGGGCGCGTTGTGGCCATGACGTCACCAGGCAGGTTCGTCCTCATTGGCTGCACTGCCGGTGGGCGTGGCCAGCACTCCGTCGCCAGTTCTGATGACAGTGTTACTGTCTTCAGAAAAATCCGGCCGCGCAGCATGACGGCCAAGGTAGGTACCGAGCCCGGCCCCATTGAGAGGCGGTTCTTGTCCCTGCAGCACACGCTATAGCGCGCGCTGCAGCAGGCACCGGGGACCTAGCCTAATGTGGAAGGAGGTAGTAGGGCCAGGTTTGGGAGGAAGTATGAGGAGCTCTGTTTTAGCCATGTTGAGTTTAAGGCGGCAGACGGCCACCCAGGATGATATAGAGGAGAGACATTCAGAAACTGTGGTCTGTACAGCAAGGGTAAGGTCAGGGGTTGAAAAGTAAATTTGTGTGTCGTCAGCATAGAGGTGATATTTGAACACAAGAGATGTAATTAGGTCACCTAGAGAGTGTGTAAAGAGAAGAGGTCCCAGGACAGAGCCCTGGGGTACCCCCACAGAGAGATCGATAGAGGAGGAGGAGGTGTTAGCAAACGAGACACAAAGTACGATGGGAGAAGAGGAGATCCAGGATAGAGCTTTGTTACGAATACCGAGAGAGAGGAGAAGAGGGTGATCCACAGTATGATGACTTCACCATGTCTGAATAATTCCCAATTTTGGGAGACCCGTTTCCCCGACAGTATTAATATATGTATATACCTTTTACCACGTACACAGATTTTTCAGGACTTTTGCACTTTTCGCATGGATTTATAGCTACACTTGTGGAGTCATTTGCTTTCTTAATAGGTGTCATTACGATACCTGCAAAACATGAATACCTGTATTTACACACACCGACTTTTACATGCTCAGGACTACATAGGTGCATCATGATTTTTGCAGAGTATCAAATTTATGCTAAATGATGTGGATATTTTTTCTATCTATTGCACTGGCCTCTGATACGTAAAGAAACAAAAGCCATGAGAATGGCAGAGTACTCACGACTGGCGTTTGCTTTGTTTTGTAGAAACATCTCATAACTCATTCCTCCTTTTCTAAGTGGCGTTAACTGCTTAACTGTAACATTAAAAAAAAGTTAGACAGAATACAGCCTTGAATTTAACAACAATGCAACTGGGAAGGAGTGGAAGCCCATAAGGAAATCTAACCAGATTTACTCCGAGTCCTGAAATGCTGTAGGGAATCATGGAGAAGACTATATCCTAATCACAGAGCTAGTCAGTTACTAATGTATGATTGCAGTGTGTTTCTGACTGCTTTTTGTAGCTTACAGCTGGAACTATACTTTTCAATTAAATGCAATAAAGGTAAATATCAGTGTGTTCAATACCCCTCCCTTTCTTGTGTTTACACCTACAATTATAAATAACGACACTGCTATTCTGTCTTATTATTAAGGTGACCATACGTACTGGTTTGACCGGGACAGGGTAATTTTTTCAGTGCCTATCCCGGTGTGCTGAAGGGATGAGTAAAACGTCTAATTTGTACCGGGCTGTACCAAACCTCTTGAAGCGTCAATTTCAAACCCGGAACATATGAGCCGTTTTAATCAGCTCTGGCCCGAAAGGCGGGCCCAATGTCCGTATCCACCCCCAGTAGCAGAGTGTGACCTGTGGCCTTCCCAGTACTCTCCCCAAAGTGTGTGTTTTTTTTCTTGGGGGGTGGGGGTCTATGTTTTCTTCTTCTTGGGGGTGGTGGAAGCTGTGTGTTTTGGGGTGGGAGCTGTGTGTGTGTGTCTTGGGGAGTAAGGTGTGTGTGTGTCTGTGGGGGATGTGTGTGTTTCTTTGGGGGGTAGATGTGTGTATGTGCGTCTTGGGGGGAGGTGTGTGCGTGAAGAGGGGGGAATTGAGTGAGCAAAAGGCGGTGGATGAGTGAGGGGAATGTGAGAGGGAGGAAAGTGGGGTAAGAAGAGGGGAAGAGTTGGTGTAAGTGATAGCGTTTCGGAAATGAGTGGTGCGTGAGTGAGAGGGGTGAGTGAGAGGGGTGAGTGAGAGAAGTGCATGAGAGGGGTGAGTGAGAAGTGTATGAGAAAGGTCCGTGAGAGGGGTTTGTGAGTGAGGAGTACGTGAGTGAGAGGGGTGCGTGAGTGAGACAGAGGTGTGTGAATGAGACAGAGGTTTGTGTGTGTGAATAAGACAGAGGTGCGTGAGTGAGAGAGGGGTGCGTGAATAAGACAGAGGTGCGTGAGTGAGAGAGGGGTGTGTGAGTGAGTGAGAGGGGTGCATGAGTGAGAGATGATTAATAAATAATTTTGTATTTTGTGCCATTTTGTCACTTTAAAAATATGGTCACCTTATGCATCCGCTGCATATACAGTATGTATGTGCTCTTCACTTATGACAGAAAATACAAGAGTGTATATAGGAATAAATGTGTAGTTCATGAATAATCCATTTATTTAGCCTCCTGGGGACATCCTGTACATCCCAGCCGAGTTTTACACAGTGCTGCATTCAATGTAATGCTGAAATAACAATGACCTACTTTTCTTCTTTATACTACAGCTGAACCTGTCCATACTTTTTTTTTTTACCAAATAATACCCGTCATATTTTCCTCACTACTGTTATATGCTGCAGAGCTCCCGCTGCCGTACAGCAATTTCTTTAATTCCTTTTTATATTGTTCTTCTGCTTGTAGGATAACCCTGTGGCGATCACACTGGTACAAACAGTCATGCAAGATCTTGCTGCAGTTCCTGCTATTCAAAACTGTCCCTGTCACTAGACATCCTGTAAAAAAAAAAAAAAAAGCATGCGGATAATGCCTTTTCCATTTATAAAACCCACTGATGCAGAAACAAATCTCCTACTATTTGGTGTGGTCCAAATATATTGAGGTTGCATTAAAAATATCTAGTATTCTAACCATCGCCATACATATATATATATATATATATATATATATATATCATAACAGCAGTAGAACTTGGCACACGGTAATTGTCACAATTTAAGAAGTGCTTGCTCCCAGCAAGTGTCATTTAACCCTTTGCGTGCCACAGCCCCTCCGGCACGTTGTGATCATGTGACAGCTCCTCGGAACGATTACCGATGACGCAAACTGTAGAGGGGGGAGTCCTCTTCCATTCCTGCACTGGCCACATTGCGTTGAGCGCTACACAGAATGCAATATCCCCTAGAACAGGGGTGGCCAACTAGTCCTCAAGGGCCACCAGTTGATAGAGCCACCGATTGAGTCACCTGTGCTGAAGCTGGGATATCCTTAAAACCTGACCTGCTAGTGACCCTTGAGGACTGGTGTTGGCAACACCTGCCCTAGAAAAAAACTAGCTTACTAACTGGCAGCAAAACCCGGCACAGATCGAGCAGAATCCTTACAGTACCCCCCACTCTAGGAGAGACCTCTGGGCGATCTAAGCCGGTTTGGCAGGAAATCTCAGATGAAACGCCCGGACCAGTTTGGGGGCATGGACATCCCTAGATTTGATCCATGAATTCTCTTCGAGTCCAAAACCCTTCCAATGGACCAAGTATTGTAGCCCGCCACGGAATCTTCGGGAATCCAGTATCTGGCGTACTTCAAATTCCGACTGGCCCTCTATCAAGAACGGTCTAGGAGGAGGGGGAATAGGAGAAGGGAAGGTGTTCTGGACTAAAGGCTTGAGGGAGACATGGAACACTGGAGGTATCCTTTAGCTCAGCAGTGTGAAAACTCCCGCGCTTGCGCCCCCCTACCTGCTCTGCTCCTCCATCGCGCCTCCCTCCCTCTCGTCTTGCATCAAATGATGCTGCGGGGTCATATGACGTCACGTGACCTGCGGCGTCATTTGATGTCACATCTCCATGGTAACGGGCGTCATTTGACTCCGCGTTGTCATAGAGATGCGTGACTGGAGCCAGGTAAGTACGTTTACAGAGGCCTCATGCTCTCAGTCGTCCTGTAGTTCAGATACAAAACATTGCAGAAATTGCTCCAAGGACTGTCCAGCCCCTTTCGGGAGTCCATTGGACGTGGGATGGTAGGAAGAAGTAAAATGAAGGTAGATGCCCACTCTTTGACAGAAGGCATCCAGAATCTTGAGACGAATTGGGATCCGAGGTCCGAGACCATAACAGCTGGAACTCCATGAAGGCGAAATATTTACTTAATAAAGATTTCAGAAAGTTCGGAGGCTGTAAGTAGCTTCCTGAGAGGAACAAAATGGGCTTGACGTGCAAGGCGATCGACTACGACCAGTATGGTAGTCATACCCCTGGAGGGCGGCAATTCCACAACAAAATCCACGGATAAATGGGCCCACGGACGGATGGGAACGGGTTCTGCCTTGATTTCTGGTTCCGTATGGGGGTAACGAGGAGAGCGGAGTGGGAGGGGGTAGTAACGAAGAGAGGAGGGGTAACGGGGAGAGCGGGGGTAACAAAAGGGGGTAAGTGCGGCCTCGAGGAGAGGTGGCCCCTGGGAGCAGGTGAATGGTACAAACGTAAGATCGGTGGGGCGGTAACTCCTCTGTCTGTTTTTTTGTCGAATGTATCGGCAAACTCCTGGTAAAAAACTGGAAGGGATGACGAAGAAGTCTCTGTGGGTGGTCGAACCCCGGAAATGGTTCAAGGCCTTCGGAAGACAAGATTCATGGCAATGTTGTCCCCAGGCTGTCACTTGACTGGTCGCCCAATTGATCTTGGGGTTGTGGTGCCGCAACCAGGGAGAGCAAATGACATAGAATGAAAGTGTCTCCTTGTTGAGTGCCCCCAGCGACACCAGCAAAGGATTAGTTTCGAGGGTGATGGTCCCAGGTATCAGAGGTCTTCCATCAATGGCTACTACTGCTACCGGGGTCTCCCTAGTATGGAGGGGAATGAAGTGGAGTTCTGCAAATGTGTGATCAATGAAATTCCCTGCGGCTCCTGAGTCCACAAAAGCGTGAGTGAAGATGGAGGCTGGTCCCCAGGAGAGTGAAACCAGCAGGAGGAGCCATGCAGGTTGGGATGGAGAAGGAATAGAAGAAATGCCCAGAGAATATTCCTCTATCTTCACTGGGCACTGGGGTTTCCCTGATTTAGGACAATTTCAGGAAAGATGACCTTTGAGCCTTCAATACAGGCACAGCCCCCTGTCACGTCTCCTAGTTCTCTCCTGCTCAGGTAATTTGGTATCCCCTAATTGCATCAGTTCCTAATCTAGGAGAGGTGCAGGAAGAGGAGTATTGAAGTGGGGAACAGGCCGAATTATTGGAGTTTTTGAAGGTCGGTCTGGCTCGGTCTGCCGTTCTCGCATCCGGAGATCTATTCTGATACAGAGAGCAATCAATTTCTCCAGATCTTTAGGGGTGTCCCGGCAGGTCAGTTTGTCCTTTAAATATTCAGAAAGCCCTTACAAAAATGCTGCCAGCAGAGCTTCGTTGTTCCAGCCCGTCTCCGCAGCAAGGGTACGGAATTCAATGGCATACTGGCCCACAGTGCGGGTTCCTTGCCGGATTTGAAGGAGCGACGCAGAAGAGGCGCGACCGGGAGGGTCAAAAACTTTTTTTAATGTTTGGAGAAAGGCAGCGGCGTCATCCTTTTTCCAGAGAGGGGCGGCCCAGGCCAAAGCCTCGTCTGTCAGTAGGAAAATTACATATGCTACCCTGGATCGATGGGTGCAGAACATGGAGTGCTGGAGTTCGAACTGGATCGAACACTGATTCAAAAATCGTCTACACGTCGTAGGGTCCCCTCCATAACGTAGAGGCGTTGTGTTCCGTGGTTCAGTGGGCGTAGGGGATGACACAGCTGGCGCTGGAGATGCTGCCAGCAATGGCGGTGCAGGGGTAGAACCTATCTGGAAAGTATGTAGACGGATGATGTCCTGAAGTTGGCTAGAAATTAGTGAAAGCTGTTGGTTTTGCTGAGCGAGACGTGTCTCATGATCTCCAAGTAGATCCCCTTGAAGAGATATGGCTCACGTTACCTCAGCGGGGTCCATGTTTGGCCAAGCAAAATGTGACGGTGCTTGTCTCAAATCAGGAAGCGGACCCGCAGGGCTGAGGTAGGGATGCAAATAAATTTACCACAGCCCAGGGACAGAGTCCTGTAAGAGTATCCGTAGTCGGTATGGAAGCAGGGGTCAGGGCTGGCGGCAATGGTGCGGAGTCCAGGGTACAGGAAAAAGGTCAGGGCAGGTGACAGTGGTTCAAAGTCCAGGCAACAGGCAAAAGGTCAGGGCAGGCACAAAGCAGCGAGGTCGGGGTCACGGTCTGGGGTCAGCAACAGGGAATCCAAACAGGTAACAGGCGACTGCAAAGACCGACAGGAGTTGTAAAAACACAGAACTTTGCTCGACGACTCCCATTAGGAAGTGCACCCTTATATAGCAGGCTGCCAGTAACCAAAATGGCCAAATTGAACAGAAAGGGCAGGCAGCCTGGAAAACACGAACTGGCACAAAACCCGGCACAGATCGAGCAGAATCCTTACACTTTGATTTAACTTTAATTTTCCAGGCACATAAAAAGGTAAATATCTCGGGAACTGGAGGGCCCTCAAAGCTAGGAATAGTGCTGTTCCTCCCCAAGAGAACCACTGGTACAGATTGTATAAGAGGAAAAATCACAAAAAGGGGGATTGCTGCATTAAGCACCCAGTGGCCTGCATTTAGGACAATAGCAGGTGTCACAGGAATGTGACCTGCAAATGGCAGAGGTCATAGGAATATGTGACCTGTAGAGTGTCCTGCAAATAACTAGATCATGATCCCCAAACCAGCCATGAGTGTGACATTTGACAAGTTACTTGTCTTGTAAATTGTACATTTGAATTGTAAACTCTTCTGGAACTCATTGCATTCCTCTACATTAGTATTTTATTAGTCAACGGAAATGCAAGGAATGACTTAGAAGAAATAAGAACTCACAGCTTGATTCTGTGCAAATGCAGTAGTTTCACAATACTTTTATTATTTTACTATGCACACAAACCATTTTCAAAAAGCAATTTACCTGAACACCGTGATTCAGTCATTCTGATGGTACTGCCATTAATGCTACAAATCTCCTGGTAGATAATGTCTGAACATAATGTCAGGGGATCTAAAAGAAACATAGGCTAAATGAAATTGTACTTTGTGTATTTGTTAGGTTAGTTTTCACGTTGAAGAAACTGGCTTTCAAACTAAAGTTGGAAACATACTATCAAATGTTTAAATTGTGCATCCAGGGTCCCACTTAAATATTAATTTAATAAACAAAATATGTAGCTAATTAGTAACCACATCTATTTTGCAGACACTTAAAGTGATTGGCTTGGGCATGTTCTTGTGTAATTAGCACATCAATGAGCATCTCTAATACAATAATGAATCACTTATTACTAATACGGCGCCTTAAATTGAATAGAATTGGGGACCGTACCTATGTTTGCTCTATTATTATTTTCTCTGATGACTGAAGATGGATGTTTAAATATGTTCTCCCTGCAATGTGAATAAAAGAAGCATGAGTGCCAATGCTGCCTGTGTAGCACAATGCTTGGCCTGGATACTACAACGGAAAGCTATTATTATTGCTCATTATTCCCCTCCCCCCCCCAATCTCCCCATTACCTGCAGCTTATTCAGGGACAATGTATGGCAGAGTGCAATAGGGTGAAGTCAGGTACTGATAATTATGCCTGGGAAACATACATCTGAGTCCTTCATCCAGCACTCAGAAGGTTAACCCAGTAAGAATTATTGGGCAATCAGGAAGTAAGCTGAGACAGCTGACAACCAGCTTGATAAGGAGGCTACTGCTTGTAGTAGTAGGTGGCTGACTCAGACAACAGACCTGTCCTGTGTAAGCGGCTATCCAGAAGGATTGCCTAAACTCTCTCTATGGACAGAGATTCCCAAACAAAGATACAGTAAAGACTTTAATATTGTTCCATGACTATTGTGTTATATGTTTAGGGGTTGGGAACTGGACAAAGCCAGCCAGTCCGATAGATAGGGCCTGGAATGTTTAGCAAGATCTCCCAATGGGGAGTAGGCATTCTTTTTATGAGTTTTGTTTAGCCTTAAAGGGACAGTGTGCCCAAATGTTTATATTGTGGAGAAATAAAGCCACTCAACATTTTGTTTACCCTGAAACTGCAAGTGTGGACTATTGTCTGACCTTGCGTACAGGCCGTCCTGCCACACAGTCATTTGGTTAAGTGGGTTACATGCACAACATCATAGCCTATGTTCACCAAGTGGTGCTATTCCATAAGACACATTCCAGCACACAAATGGGCTGAAAATGTCTTATTGGTGTGGCATAGCATTGCTTAGTAAACATGGCCCTTTAGATACCAGTGAAACTGTGTGCTCTGTTCAGATGTAGTTGGCCTATTTTAGGAAAAGCATTACAAACTAAACAATAGGCAAAACATGTAAACTATTTGCTCCCAGAGGATCAGCAATTTGTGGGTTTGCAATATGCTGCATTCTGTACCTTACATTAAGCACAGGGTTTGCCATGCCAGGAACAGCTCCTGAGTTTGATTTCTTTGTCTCCTCTAACAGCTTTTTAGACGGTTGAGGAAAGCCATGATGTTCCTTCCTCTGAACATTATGTGGTACGTTTTCTTTTACCGAATCCCTCACAGAACGATTATCTATGGGAGCGTATGAGTTGAAGTCCTGATTTCTGCAGGGTAAGCCCGTGTGCTTCTCCTGTGACGTGCCCTGGCTGTCACTTTCACCTGCGCGACCCGATGTTGATATAGTAGATTTTTGCAGTGTTGCATCATGTGAAAATATCTGCCTCTTTACTTTCTCCTGTGCACAAAAACAGTCAGTTATGGCTCATGCAAACACTGCCCGCTTGTAAAGCACCAGCACCCAAGGGATATTAGTAATAGCGCTAAGAATAAAACCTGAGAGGCTTTTTTATTTTTTTTATTGCATCCATTAAAAATATTCAATGAAAACCACTTTAACATCTCCAGTACATTGAATGCATATCAAAGCCCCTCAACCAACAATGTCAGTGAAGACTGTGGGGCCTTAAATATTGTTGCCCACAATTTTGTATTACCTCTCTAACACTTCCCCATGTAACACTACCTTTATATTCTTTAACATTTCTTTCATGATTTGGGATATGTTCAATAACTTTTCCCAGCGCAATGTGGGATTTGCGTAACACAAAACCTGCACTGTTACTATTAAAGTCTCAGGCATTATTGATGAGATAAGGCTGCAGATACGTTTTTAAGGGTCTCTATAAAAAAATATTATTTTACGTCAGCATTTGAATAAAACAGAAAACCGCTGAAGGCTTGTATAATGCACTATGTGACGAAGAAAAAACAAAGTGCGAGACGATTTACAACCAACAGATCTTCAGTCCTACTTAAATGAAACATGTATTCTGTTACTGTCGTCATATTATTGTAGATGTATGTAATTTTATTTGTATTGTATGTCTTTATTTATATAGCGCCATTAATGTACATAGCGCTTCACAGTAGTAATACGTGACAATCATATAAATAACAAATAATATAAATAACAGATCATGGGAATAAGAGCTTCAGACATAAAAGTAACATTTAGGAAGAGGAGTCCCTGCCCCGAGGAGCTTACAATCTAATTGGTAGGGAGAACGTACAGAGACAGTAGGAGGGAGTTCTGGTAAGTGCGTCTGCAGGGGGCCAAGCTTTATGTATCATGCGTATAGTATTAGCCACGGTGCTACTCATATGCTTCTTTAAGCAAGTGTGTCTTAAGGTGGGTCTTAACGGTGGATAGAGAGGTTGCTAGTCGGGTATTGAGGGGAAGGGCATTCCAGAGGTGCAGGGCAGTCAGTAAGAAAGGTTTAAGGCGGGAGAGGGATTTAGATACAAAGGGGGTAGAGAGAAGCTTCCTTGAGCAGAACACAAGAGTCGGGATGGTGCATAGCGAGAAATTAGGGCTGAGATGTAAGGAGGGGCAGAAGAGTGTAAAGCTTTAAAAGTGAGGAGGAGAATTGAGTGTGAGATCCAGGATTTGTTCGGAAGCCAGGTGAGAGATTTCAGCAGGGGAGACGCTGAGACAGATTTAGGAAAGAGTAGAGTGATTCTGGCAGCATAGTTTAGGATAGATTGTAGGGGAGAACTGGTGAGAGGCAGGAAGGCCAGACAACAGGTTACAGTAATCAAGACGGGAGAGAATGAAGGCCTGAGTCAGAGTTTTAGCAGTCGAGCAACAGAGGAAAGGGCGTATCTTTGTTATATTGCAGAGGAAAAAGCGACAGGTTTTAGAAACGTTCTGAATGTGAGAGGAGAATGTGAGAGAGGAGTCAAGTGTGACAGGCTACGTGCTTGGGCTACTGGGTGAATGATAGTACTTCCAACAGTAATGTGGAAGGAGGTAGTAGTATGTCTCTTCGTTATATATGCTTAAACCTTTTGTGAAAACGTGAAATATGGGTAAATTGAAATCTGACTAAATAAAGCATTTGCACAAATAAATTTTGAACATACAGTAAACATACCACTGATACTTTCTCTCTGTAGGTGTTGACATCGTTGCTTAAAGCAGCAGTAGCCCAAGGCCTGTGATTGCTTTGTGAATGTGGTGTGGTGTTGTGTTGTTGTGTGACTGATTCTCCATCGGAACACATTGCCGTCTGATTACTGGGCTTCCTCTCCAAGTGCTTGGTAAAAGAAGACTCTTTGCAGGATTTTTGGTTCAATAAACTGCCTGTTTGCACCATCCTCTCTGGCTGTGGGTAGCCCTGGACTTTTTCGAAACTAGAGTTAAATGCCTTTAAACATTTTTCACTTGTATCCGGATTCTGAAAGCTATTAATATCCTGAAATGTAAAATGCAGTTGTTGTTATAATTATCATTAGATTTTCTCATACCTAAATGATTAATGTTCCTCGACGGTTCCGTAAATATTTCATTTGCGCTTGCACCATCATATCTTACAGAATACACATTCAATATTCACATAATTACAGCAGATAAATGAAATCTCCCAACCTAATTGAAATACAAAAACACTACATGTCTTGCAGATGTGAGCAATGGAAAAACGCACAGTAAATATAACTGGCTAGGGATAAAATGGCAGATTTTCTAAATGTTTGGCATTCATGAATAAATAAGTTGAAGGAGAATCTTAGTGGTAATGATACTGCATTTTTTGATATAAGTCAGGAGTGCTCAACTCCAGTCCTCAAGCCCCCCACCTCCCCCCCAGCAGGTAAGGTTTTTAGGATATCTCAGTGTCAGCACAGGTGGCTCAATCAGTCCCTGCTTCAGCACAGGTGGCCTAATCAGAGGTTCAGTCAAAGACTGCCTCTGATTAAGCCACCTGTGCTGAAGCTGGGATAGCCTGAAAACCTGTTGTGTGGGCTTGAGGACTGGAGCTGAGCACCCCTGGTGTAAGTGATGTTGCAAATCCTAGAGACCGTTCCCCTTGTGACCTTGGGCCAGTTATTTTATCTCCCTGTCCATCAAAATGAGATTTGAGCTCTTCAGTGCAGTGACACATTGTACGTCGCACTCACAATATCAGCAAATGAATCACAGAGTCCACCAAATCTAAGTTACTTGTTGCCTATATTCAACATATTACTGTATGTTAAAGCTTTCCTCTGTTATTTAATGTAAGTGTGCATGTAACTCACAGGGTCTCCAAATGTGCAGAAATGGTAGTGCAGCTTTCATTCATAAGTAACCCACAAAATGTCATATAAATAAGGTGAGGTGAAATGGAATATAAATAGAGAGGTCAAATGAGGTGAAGGCATAAAAAAAAAAAGTTTCAATATTTTTTGACGAGCTAAACAATGTAAGTGTCTCCAGGAGGATAAAAATGTTCAGCTTGTTTTGATGTTAGACCAATCACTCACATTTTTGTCACTATATTAATTACTTTGACCTCGTACTCATATCTTGGCATTTGGAACCAGACGTACGAAGCTGAGCCGTGGTATTTTCAGCCCCGGGGACCGCCCGGGTCATAAGATACTTACCAAAGTAGGTGTCTGTGTTTTCCTCCCCTTTCGGGAGTTCAATATGGCCGCCAAATCTCGCAGGTTCCGCAGGCCGATAGGAAGCTGCAACACTTTCTATTGGACAGCCATTGGAATGCCCTGGGAGAACGCCGGTAACTACACTGCAAAGTGTCTCAAGGACCAAGGATCGGCGGAGCCTAAAATAACACGGTTTATCTCCGAAGGAACCCGTAGTTCTAACAAATATATTGATTTTAGGTGGTATTGCTGCTATAACTATAGTGTTCTTTCCTCTTCTTGGTGTACCAGACATATAATGCAGCGCATGTTTGCACATAACAGTGTTGTTGCCAAGTAGATAACTTAAATTTCAATGTTAAATGATAGTAAGAATAACATACATTCAGTGGTGGGATTCAAAATTATTAGCAACAGGTTCTCTCTCACGGAGGGGGGGGGGGGGAGAAGAGGTGGGGGGAAGAGGTGGGGGGGGGGGAAGAAGAGGTGGGGGGGAGAGAGATGGGTGGGGGAGAGAGAGATTGGGGGGGAGAGAGATTGGGGGGGAGAGAGAGATGGGGGAGAGAGAGATGGGGTGGAGAGAGAGACGGGGAGAGAGAGAGAGATGGAGGGGAGAGAGAGACAGGGGGGGGAGAGAGAGACGTAGGGGAGAGAGAAAGAGAGACCAGGGGGGAAGAGACACGGGGGGGGGGGTGTTAGAGAGACCAGGGGGAACCAGTTTGCACCTGCAATATGTGCAACCTGCAACCAGTGCAAATACAAATGGACACAGGCAAACTACACAAGCAGGCAAACTACACAAGCAGGCAAACTGCACAGGACACAAACACAGGCAGGACACACACAGAACACAGCCCCCCTCCAATCTCCCCCAGCCCCTCCTCACATCTCTCCCAGCCCCCCATACATCTCACCCAGACACATCTCCCCCAGTCCCCCCACATCTCTCCCAGACACATCTCACATCTCCCCCAGTCCCCCTCACATCTCCCCCAGTCCCCCTCACATCTCCCCCAGCCCACCCTCACATCTCCCCCAGCCCCCCTCACATCTCCTCCAGCCCCCACTCACATCTCTTCCAGCCCCTTCATATCTCTTCCAGCCCACCCTCACATCTCCCCCAGCCCACCCTCACATCTCCCCCAGCCCCCCTCACATCTCCCCCAGCCCCCCTCACATCTCCTCCAGCCCCCACTCACATCTCTTCCAGCCCCTTCATATCTCTTCCAGCCCCCCCTCACATCTCCCCCAGCCCACCCTCACATCTCCCCCAGCCCCCCTCACATCTCCTCCAGCCCCCACTCACATCTCTTCCAGCCCCTTCATATCTCTTCCAGCCCCCCCTCACATCTCCCCCAGCCCACCCTCACATCTCCCCCAGCCCACCCTCACATCTCCCCCAGCCCCCCTCACATCTCCCCCAGCCCCCCTCACATCTCCTCCAGCCCCCACTCACATCTCTTCCAGCCCCTTCATATCTCTTCCAGCCCCCCCTCACATCTCCCCCAGCCCACCCTCACATCTCCCCCAGCCCCCCTCACATCTCCCCCAGCCCCCCTCACATCTCCTCCAGCCCCCACTCACATCTCTTCCAGCCCCTTCATATCTCTTCCAGCCCCCCCTCACATCTCCCCCAGCCCACCCTCACATCTCCCCCAGCCCACCCTCACATCTCCCCCAGCCCACCCTCACATCTCCCCCAGCCCCCCTCACATCTCCTCCAGCCCCCACTCACATCTCTTCCAGCCCCTTCATATCTCTTCCAGCCCCCCCTCACATCTCCCCCAAGCCCCCCTCACATCTCTCCCAGCCCCTCCTCACATCTCTCCCTGACCCCCCTCACATCTCCCCCAGCCCCCCTTCACATCTCTCCCAGCCCCCCCTCACATCTCTCCCAGCCCCCCTCACATCTCTCCCTGACCCCCCTCGCATCTCTCCCTGACCCCCCTCACATCTCCCCCAGCCCCCCTCACATCTCCTCCAGCCCCCACTCACATCTCTTCCAGCCCCTTCATATCTCTTCCAGCCCCCCCTCACATCTCCCCCAAGCCCCCCTCACATCTCTCCCAGCCCCTCCTCACATCTCTCCCTGACCCCCCTCACATCTCCCCCAGCCCCCCTTCACATCTCTCCCAGCCCCCCCTCACATCTCTCCCAGCCCCCCTCACATCTCTCCCTGACCCCCCTCACATCTCTCCCTGACCCCCCTCGCATCTCTCCCTGACCCCCCTCACATCTCTCCCTGACCCCCCTCACATCTCACAGGGGTGAGAGATAAGGGGGAGGTAGCAGAGAGACCATGGGGAACCACTGCAAATAAGTGCAGCCGGCAACCAGTGCAAACAGGACACAGGCAGGAGACACACAGGACACAGCCTCACCTCTCTCTGCTGCACGCTTTTTCTCTGCTCTTTGGCCCCACCCACAGGCTCCTGCCACCTCCTCCTGATTGGCTGCTGCTGTGTAATGCAGCCAATCAGAATGGAGCAAGCTGCCCAGCCTTTTAGCAGAAGCTCTGCTCTCTCCCTTCTCGCACCGGTTCTGCGAACTGAGGAAAATGTAGGTGCAGGTTCGCACGAACCGGCGGAATCCCACTGCTGCATACATTACATTTTACGTTTGATATACTCACCTCATTATGTTGCCTTTCTAAACACTCTATTTTATGAAGCATATCTTTCGCTTGTTTCCAATACTTGTTAATGTTTTTTTCCCTTGTCTTGAAATTCAACATTGAAGATTTTTTCACACGTGGAATCTGGTCATTTTGTTTCAGAGACAACTTTTCAGCTTGGTGGAAGTAGAAACAGAAAAATGCAGCCATTTTTAATCACACGATGAAATACAAACAATGGCATAAATGTAACTAGGACAGGATTTGTCTAAACATTGATAATTACTAATAATGTTTTCATATATTAATGAATGTAAACAGCGTACACATGTGTACATTCAATGCATTTGAATTTAAAATGACTCAACTTGGCAGAAAAGCTGCCGAACTAGGAGCTGAGTTTATTTACCTCGAAAAGGCAGTGGTAGCGTTCAACTATAAGTGCTTAAACTTACTTATTTTGTTTTGACTGTTTAAGTACGGAAAGTTTGCCCTAATTCTAAAAAAGAAATGTAGTTGCTCAGAATTTACAACTGTTCTGAACGAATGTAAGTATCAGAAAAAGGTGTCCTAAAATGTTTAAAAAAGCAGTTTCAGATTTCAAATTCAGAGACCAATGTATATCCTGAATAGATACACGTGACATGAGAACACCCCTCACAGTATATAGGGCAGGGGCGGCCAACTCCAGTCCTCATGGGCCACCAACAGGCCAGGTATTAAGGATATCCCTGCTTCAGCACAGGTGGCTCAATTAAGGGCTCAATCATTCTGAATGAACTCCTTGTGCTGTAGCAGGGATACCCTTACAACCTGACCTGTTGGTGGCCCTTGAGGATGGAGTTGGCCGCCCCTGATATAGAAGATAAATTGTGTTTCGGTGCGACCCCTCCATTTTCTCTCTATGTTGCACCCGGGGCAATATCCCGGGGATTAGAACATCACCTCAAATTTCTCATCACAAATAAAAATGGAGCAAGATGGGTGCAAAATATGAAACATCTTATCTTGTGCACCAACTAACTCCTCCTATTGGCACTCCCCAAATGTTAAACTGGTGCATTCGGGGCAAAATTGGAGCAACATGCTATGGTCCATAACTGCACATAGACGCGTGAAAATGTATCCCATTTCCCCACTATTTCTCCAAAACTGCCTTACTACATAATCCACATACAATTGTTAAAGAAGGTTGTAATTGGGCTAATTATTTCAGGGTTGCACACGCGGAAAGAACGGAAAAGGAGACCAGCTCACTGGTGTGCCTGCAGTTCTGGAGGACAAACGTAGCTGCTTTGTTTAACTCTTCATCCTGCGACTCAGTGAGCACCTGGATCATGAGGGGTAGGCCGCTGCTTTTTAGCAGTTCGTATTGATTTTCTTCTGTTGAATGAAACAATAATTAAAAGTAGATCACATAACCATCCCGGTATTTAATTTGAACAAAACTGCATTGCTGAAGTGTCATTGTCGCTCTCATACACAGAGTCACCCCTTTCCCACTCACTAGCACGGCATAACCACCACTGAATCAGTGGCAGTGAGCAAAATGCATCACATAGCACAGGGGTGGCCAACTCCAGGCCTCAAGGGCCACCAACTGGGTCAAGTTTTCAGGATATCCCTGCTTCAGCACAGGTGTCTCAATAAGTGGCTCAGTTGCAAAGCCTGCTGCAGCAAAGGTGTCTCAATTAGTGGCTCAGTCGAATACAAGCCACTGATTGAGCCATTAGTGCTGAAGCAGGCTTTCGACTGAGCCACTGCTTGAGACACCTGTGCTGCAGCAGGCTGAGCGACTGAGCCACTTATTGAGACATTGGTGCTGAAGCATGGATATCCTGAAAACCTGACCTGTTGGTGGCCCCCGAGTACTAGAGTTGGCCATCCCTACATAGCAGGTACCCACCCGGCGTCTTTAGACTATATTCTTGGCTACAATTTGTAAATAGAGCATGATCTTTCGGAAACCAAATGGTACATCTGCAATGAATAGTGCTGTGCATCTCGCTGGCCATGTTACATACGGTACTTGAAAATCACACTTGATCATTCTGACATTGTGTGTTACAGAGACGCATGTAACTAATAACCACTGGGAGAGCAGTAATGTAGGATAAATGTATACATACCGCAATCCTCCGTACAATGACCTAAGGCAAGCACAATGCTGAATTTATCTCCTGGATCAAGCTTCTCAAAAGACAACAGTGTGAGCAGACTCGATACAATATTGTACTTCGACAAACATTTTGCGCAGCTGACTAAAAAACAGAGACATTCTGGTCGATTTTGGTCATTTGCTTCAAATATCAGTTTCATTAAACTGCGACCTGTGTTGTGTGTGCTGGGGTTTCATTTAATACAATTCTGCAAGGTAAAATGTTGCAATGCCTTGATTAAAACGCTTACGGTTATCTGCGATACAAGCATCTACCGTCTTTGTTACCACAACAGCAAGCGTGGAACTTGAGCAGCTCGCTTGTAAATCATCCACAAGCTGACTAAGGACATCAGCCAAGGTATCGAGTCCTCCAACCGAAGCAAAGTACTCCTGTGCGAAACCTTCAAGGACAAACATTGTTAGCCTCTAGGCCAGGGGCGGCCAACTGCTGCCCTCAAGGGCCACCAACAGGTCAGGGTTTCAGGATATCCTTGCTTCAGCACAGCTGATTGAGCCACCTGTGCTGGAGCAGGGATATCCTGAAAACCTGACCTGTTGGTGGCCCTTGAGGACTGCCGTTGGCCACCCCTGCTCAAAGCTGTCAGAGCAGCCAGTGATACACTGCGGGGTAATAACACATGGCTGACCGCTCTGGTTATGAATGCATAAAATACTGAAAAACAATATGGTTACTTGTAGCATCTATGATCTAAAAGCCCATTAGTGCAGTTTTCAGTTGTAGTTATGAATGTGCAGCCAAGGAGAATGTCTCTTATTTCTTGTGTGGCACACGTGACACCCCGTGCACCCGTGGATGGACACGGGCAACCACATTCCGTTAGAAGGAGAAAGAGTAACAGAGTTGTTTGCATAGTGAATTGGTTTGTTTACAAAACTATATATATATATATTTTTTTATATTAACTAAAGACAACGATATTCTGCAGTGTACTCAGCATATTACTTACTGTTATTTGCAACAGTAAGCCCAACCAAGGAGCAGATAGGACGCACAATCTCAGGTCGAACATAATGTTGTAGCCAATGTTTTGCCTGTGGAAATGCTGAGCTGCATAGCTTCTGGTTTTCCTCTGCAAGTGAAACACAATTTACAATGTCATGACGTGAAATGCAAAACTGGCAAATGCACAGTTTTGTTGTCATCACACTTCACGGGGAAGTGTCATTTTCTGTATTCTGTAAAGGACGGGTGGTCAACTCCAGCCCCCAACAGGTCAGGTTTTCAGGATATCCCAGATTCTTCACAGGTGGCTCAATCAGCCACCTGTGCGGAAGCAGGGACTGATTCAGATACCCGTGATGAAGCAGGGACTGATTGGGCCACCTGTGCTGATGCAGGGATATCCTGAAAACCTGACCTGTTGGGCAGGGGAGACTTGAGGATTGGAGTTAAGCACCCCTACTGTAAAGTATAAAAAAGCATGGCACATAGAAGAGCAAATAGTTACCATTTTGAGGGTTATTTGCACATGCACACAGAGCACTGCAGACAGAAGACCACAATTGATAACTTTGGTTTGTGCTTTCGTTCGATAAATTCATCTCGCAGGTCAACAGGATTTCTCTGTTAAAAAAAAAAAAATCAGAAGAATTTAAAACCTGAAGACAATTTTATAACTGAGCAGCCCAGCTGTACATTGAATATAAATTTCTTACCGAAATAAAAGTAGAAGCATATCAATACATCCAGATTTTCTTGCAAAGGTTTGGCCAGTCTCTGAAAATAACATTGTTTTGGGAATATAAATAGAAAATGATAAATCATATCAACAACTGCAAAACATTATTTTTTAACAAACTGTGCAGCCCACGTGAACTTACTGTTATTTGAGACTAAGACCAAAATAATATAAACAGACATTCTTTTTAAATTCACTGCAGATTCTTCGTTAGACAAAGTTACACAGGCGTCTTCAAACAGTTCCAAGGTGCACAAGGTTTTCTGGCAGAACACTGAAACAAGAGACAGGCAAGGGCACGGTGACACAATCTGTCAAAACCCTTGTAATGCAATACAGGCATACCCCGCATTAGCGTACGTAATGGGTCCAGAGCATGTATGTAAAGTTAAAATGTACTGTACTTAAAGTGAAGCACTACCTTTTTCCACTTAACGATGCATGTACTGTACTGCAATACGTGCATAACTGATGTAAATAACGCATTAGTAACATGCTCTATAGTCTCCCCGCTTGCGCACAGCTTCGGTACAGGTAGGGAGCCGGTATTGCTGTTCAGGACGTGCTGACAGGCGCATGCGCGAGCTGCCGTTTGCCTATTGGGATATGTCCATACTCGCGAGTGTACTTAAAGTGAGTGTCCTTACACCGGGGTATGCCTGTATGTTTTTTAAATGGCAGATAATTTTCCGACGTTTACCATTGCTCTCTGCGAGAGCTCCTAGTGTAAATAAGGACGCTTCTTTTACTACGGAGTGAGTGCTGGATTTCGCTAGATTACTGACAAATATTAGACCACCAATTTCTCTGAAATAATCACTTGCATCACCTGTAAAAACAAAAAACATCACAAGCGTGCTTTGTGATTCGGAACATCCATATATCTTAGTGACAGGTATGATCTGTGCACATGTTGATCTGCATTGGTAAGGTGTTAATGTAAAGTTCAGCCTTACTATTATGCTGACAGATTGCGTAGATGGTGACTAAAGCCTCTTTCTGCAATTCAGGTTTATCCATTTGAAATTTCAGACATTCCAACAATAAATTCAGATCTGTCTTCATTTCTATAAATAAGTAAAAAACATAACCTTGGGTAAATATTGGGGTTTTCCGATGCAATCAAAGCTCACAAAGAACCATATATCAACTTTCAATGGCACAGCTACAAAATATATTACCAATAAGTGAATGATTGCTGGAGTGTGACAGTCACTCCTGTGAAGATATGATTTATTATCCGATTAGAACCCTCTCTCTCTACCTTTAATACCCAATTTAAAATACACCTATTTAACGCAGAATATGGGCAGCTCCATGGCTGATACTGTACATCTCATACATTGACCCTTTGCAGACCCAATTACCAGAACACCCTCCTACTGTCTCTGTACATTCTTCCTATGTACCACTTAGATTGTAAGCTCTTCGGGACAGGGACTCATTTTCCCTAATTTTACTTTTATGTCTCAAGCGCTTATTCCCATTAAGTGTTATATTATGTTACGTGACAAGAAAAAATGCAAACAGCGCACCGTGGATCAGCAATCATATAAATGTAATATATTGAATATAGGTAAAAATAAAGGTCCACTGTACCAACAGAGGACCTAGATACACAAGTATCAAAGATGATACTTGTGTATCTAGTACCGAGATATGCTGATGTTGGGTCTGGACCCAACATCAGCACATCTCGGCAGCAGCCATGCTCGTACCACCTGGTTGGCACACACTCTTTGTGGTTTTCCTTACTACTATGCACTTTAGCTTTATGCACATGTTTTTTCATGTTTTCTTTTTTTGTTATAAGTACAGTATTTAGCTTATCTTTTTTATTTTTCATAAAGGTATTATGTCTTTGTGTTTTTAATTGGTTTATTTTATGTTCTTTGATACATGTGTATCTAGGTCCTCTGTTGGTACAGTGGACCTTTATTTTTACCTATATTCAATATATAAATGTATGATTATATTGCGTTGTTTGCATTTTTCTTTTAGTTTGTTGGTGAGATCTCCCTCATAGGAGTTTTTGGGAGTATCTCCAGGCCGATAGCTGAAAGCAGGGTTGCCACCACTCAGGGTTTGACCCGGAGATTACGAGTTTAGCTTGTAATCCTTCGGGTGGCGGCGTGCCTCCGGCATCCTCCCAGAAACTCCTGTCAATATGGCTATACGGCGTCAAATGGTGCCGCGTTGCCATGACAACGGCAATGCTACGTGACACCACAACGTCACGCGCCGCCCGTTACCATGACAACAGGACGCCACAGGACGTCACAACAGCCATTTGACGCCGCACAGCCATATTGACAGGAGTTGCAGGGGGAGATGCCGGGAGGATGTCAGAAGGATGCTAGAGGATGCCGGGAGACGCCGTCGCCAAAGGTAAGCGCTAAATGTAAAAATGTTATCTCCAGGTTAGCCTTCAGTGGAAGGTGGCAACTCTGGCTGCAAGGGGCTCAGATCCATCAGTGTACACATCCCAAGACCGCAAGAGCGCAGATTCCTTTCTTTTATTATGTCACGTGTATTACTGCTGTGAAGCGCTGTGGCGCTATATAAATAAAGATATACATACAAGAATAGTTATATAATGTCAGTTTTGGTTTCCTGTTAAAAAAATGTTTTTTTTTTACTGTGTACGCTGTCAGTGCTATATAACAATATTATTACTTTATAGAGACCATTGCGGACAACGTGAGATGCACCACGGGGTGTATCTTACCAAAGGGGGCCGTCTTTTCCCCAGAGTTCCCCATTTCTGCTTGGCTCATGTTGCTTGTAGTGCTATAATGACAGAGGAAAGTTAGAATGGGACACGTCACACACCTATCACTCCGAATGTATTTGGGCTTTGATATGGTTCAGTTCTGGCAGTCGTATTTGGTCCTGGCGAAGTACAGATTCACTTTTTGGTTGTGATCACCAACACGTGGGTTCGTGACAGAGCAGGAGCGTCCTGACCTATTGTGATATCATAAGTAAACGAATGTTAATCTGTTTGTTGCACACCTTACTTTCAACCTGATTGTATTGTGATGTGCAACATGTGGCTGAATTATATTTAATATAACAATATGGAGTTCTGTAGACTATAATTCCATCGATAAAGAACTTTCCTATCGGCTCCGTAAAAGGTTTCATGGCTTTGGTAAATATTTTCACACCACCAGCATTTGGCAGTCACTAAACGCACCCTACAGCTGATATCTGGCATTGAAGACTGCATATCTCCAGCACTACACAGCTGTTAACACCCCCCCCCCCCCCCCCATCTCCCTGGAAAATTACTATTTTAAATCTTACTTGAACCAGGGGTACCCGGAGCTGATTTGTGGCACCCCCAGCTTATACCCCGGGGGTATCACCTGGTTAGTGAAATATTTTTCGTTTCGTAGGTTTTTGTGTGTGCTGGTTTTGACACAAAAAGAACTACAGTACAAACATGGCTGCGTGGTCACGGATAGAAAGTTGCAAAGTCAGCTCCAGAAGTCACATCCCCTCATGTCCCATCTCCCCCCGTGTCACGTCAGCTGATGACTTAGAAACTTGGTCACATCCCCCTCATGTCCCATCTCCCCAAGTCCCATCCCCCCCCCCCCCCCCGTGTCACGTCAGCTCATGACTAAGAAACTTTTCTATTTGGTCGCCCGTAGCGCGTCTGTTTTGTGACCGCTCGCGATACGGAACGGTGGGGGGGGGGGGGGGATCCCTACTCGTTGTGGGGCTACCGATCAGCTCCATGGGAAGCTAAAAAAAAAAATTAACATAGGACGAGACTGTTAATTACAGGTCTAAACATTTGGATATTAATGGCTCTAATGGCAGGTGCGACCGGGACGGAAGGTGTTAATACACCAATTCCCCCCCCCCCCACCCCAACAAATAGTATAACATGAAGTAATAAAATAAATGTATATTTCCCGTTGATCTAACTCCTTCTTTTCGTGTTTTTGTTCTTTGTCGTGACTTCACCGGATTTGTTATTTCACTGGCGTCGGTTGTTGCCATGACAACACTTGTTGCTTTAACGTGCGCGTGTGCGTGGCCATTTTAATTTCCCAGCGGCAGCAGAAAGGGACTTCAAAGTGATGCACGGGGCGGGGACATTTTATTTATGGGATATTGCTGCGGTGAAGTGAGGACCCTACTGAGTGTGAGCCAACAGGGCCCCAAATATCCACTCACTAAACACGGAAAGGGCTAAATAAAGTGTGTGTGTGTGTGTCACAGGGTGGGCAGTTATTGCAGAGGGGAGTGGCTGAGCCCCAAATGCCCTTGTGTGAGGCAGTTATTGCAGAGGGGGAGTGGCTGAACCCCAAATGCCCCTGTGTGGGGCAGTTATTGAAGAGGGGTAGTGGCTGAGCCCCACGTGCCCCTGTGTGGAGCAGTTATTGCAGAGGGGGAGTGGCTGAGCCCCAAATGCCCCTGTGTGGGGCAGTTATTGAAGAGGGGGAGTGGCTGAGCCCCACGTGCCCCTGTGTGGAGCAGTTATTGCAGAGGGGGAGTGGCTGAGCAGCAAATTCCCCTGTGTGGGGCAGTTATTGAAGAGAGGGAGTGGCTGAGCACCACATGCCCCTGTGTGGAGACGTTATTGCAGAGGGGGTGGGGGGGGGGGGGTTGAGCACCAAATGCCCCTGTGTGGGTCAGTTATTGCAGAGGGTGATTGGCTGAGCCCCAAATGCCCCTGTGTGAGGCAGTTATTGCAAAGGGGGAGTGATAGAGCACAACATGCCCCTGTGTGGGGCAGTTACTGCAGTTATTTAGGAGGGAAGGGGTGAGGCGGGTGCCCGGGTGCCCCACATACAGCCCGAGTGGAAGTGGGTATTAGATACGGAGGTGAGGCTCATTACCGATGTACGATCCTCGCCCCGCCGCCTGCTCGCTTCCCGTCCTCGCGCTTCCCGCCAAAACCAACAGGCAATGAGGGCGGGAACCCGCCTTGATGACGTCACTGGCCCCGCATTCAGGCGGCGCGCGGCGTCTCCGCGGAGGCGGGCCAGGTTTGTTTGACAGGAGGGAGGGAGGTGGGGGTTTGATTGACAGGAGGGAGTGGGGTTTGATTGACAGGAAGGAGGGGGGTGGGGTGACAGCGCGTTTCCGGTGCAGATATTTCTCTCAGTGCTGAATTACTCCTGTGGAGTGTTAGCTCTGTGGGTTTCCTGGTATATATATAATAATAAATCATACATATACATGAGTTAATGCATTTAGGTAATATTATAGTTATTATTGGTGAGAATGTGTATGCTTTCTCATGCTATAAAAGTGGAAATAAATACATTGGGAGGACATTGTCCCACCATATGCTCTGTGCGCGTTTCCTTACACTTCTGAGCAATACATGAAGTTACATTTATTATCTCATCTGACCCTCATAGCACAGGCTGGTCACTATCATTCCATTACACAGGAGGGTGGGTTGGGGGTGACCAGAGGTCCCGGTTTAGCCAGGACTGTCCCGGTTTTTGTGTTCTGTCCCGCAGGCGAGCGCCGACGGAGCATGCGTGACATTTTAGCAGGAACAAGTCTGGTCACCCTAGTGAGTGTGAGAGTGTGTGTGTGTAGGGGGGGGGGTGAGTGAGACTGTGGATGGGTGTGTGTGGGTGAGTGTATGAGTGTGGCTGAGTGTGTGATGGGTGAGTGAGTGTGTGGATGGGTGTGGGTGAAACTGTGTGTGGGTGTGACTGTGTGTGGGTGAGACAGACTATGTGGATGAGTGTGGGTGAAACTGTGTGTGTGGGTGAGTGTGTGAGACTGTGTGGATGGGTGAGACTGTGTGTTTGTGTGTGAGAGGGTGAGTGAATCAATGAAACAAAGGTCGGCACTCATAACAAATTGCAACTTTGCCTGGCCCTGGGTGCAGGAACTTATAAAAAAGTGAAAAAATGTATTATCCTGTAGACTTAATGTACTATATCTATACATATAAATATACACACAGTGTATTACACTACAGCATGCAGTGAAAAATATACTAGATATACAGTGTATGTATGTAAATTGGGTCAGGCACGCTCAGGCGCTTATAAAACAGTGAAAAGATGTATAGACTTAATTTATTAATATACATATACATCTCAACAAATTGCAACCATACCTAGGTGCACTGAAGTATATAGTGTATGTGTGCGTGTGTGTGTGTGTGTGTGTGTGTGTGTGTGTACACACACACTCTGTCTCTCTCTCTCATGAAAAAAGGTGATGTTTATTACTCAACGTTTGGCTCCCGTTGCAGCCGTTTTTAAGAGCAACCAAACAGGTACAGAATGCAGACCAAGCAATATCCTACATGTGTTTTCTTTTATTTAAATAAATCAGTTCTGTACTATGAGAATATTTCTAGCATTTAAAAAAAACCCTCTGATATTAATGTATTATAAAGTAACAAGTATTTTTTTGTTTCTATAGCAACCATTTACAATGTCACACCCCCTCCCTCTTCTGAAACAGGCTCTGGCACACCCCTTTTTGAGCCCTGCCCTCTCTCTCTAGCAGTGCACCAATTGTATTTAGCGACTGCCTGGTCACATGATCTTCCCCGCAGAACTTTGCATCTTTTTGGTCCTCTTCTGCTGCACTGACAGCCATTTAATGAACCCCCGAGCCGAATCTTCGACGATCGATCACAGAACAGATCGATCGACAACTTAGCTAATTACTTATTGTGTGAATTGTATTGAAGCACATATTAAAGGGGACTCGGCTTGGACGGCTGCTTTAAAACCCAGTGTCAAGAAGTCACTTCTCCCTGTGCAACAATGTTCTTTTGTCAGAGATTATTTGTACCTGTAAAGTGTTCTGTACACACTGTTAATGCTTTAAAAAAAGAAAATGTAGCAAATCTTGCAAATAAATTAATTTTTACAAAAAAAGAAAGAAAATATTTTGAAAATAATGTACAAAGTGAGGCAGAGAGTTGTTGGCGTAAGAGACAAAACAATGTTTATTTCACCCCTTCTAGCTTTGGAGAGGTATAGATAGCCAGCACTATTTTACAGAGCTTTATATAAACAACAAAAGAAACCCATATCTCCAGGCGAACGCTGGGCACTATTATACGGCGGGCTTACAGCTGGAAAGTGGCCGAGGTTTGTAACATGCCATTGTAGATAAACGTGTTATTGAAAATAACAAACTGTCTTGTAATTATTTTGATGGTTTCCTGAGCGGCGGCCCCTGAAATGAAAGATAAGGGAAAAACGTGTTAAAATCCGGCAGCACGTAGGACAGACGTGTGACGGACATTAGGGCAACAAAGCGATTTAAGGTTTTAATAGAAATAGCAGAAAATGTTACCAACCCAACTACAATTAGTTTCCGAGATACTTGCTCATTCAACCCTTTCCCTGTCACAGCGTCCGGCCACGTATTGCAGAGAAATACTATAATATGCAAAGCAACGGCGCGCGGGGCGACGCGCATGGAGTCGGGCGGGGCTTTGTGCAAGGCGACGCGCGGGGCGATATAGCGTCATGCATGGGGCTATAGCGACATGCATAGAGATATAGTAACATACAGGACCATGTAATAAAATGCCGGGCGATATAGCGTCATGCAGGGGGATATATAGCCACACGGTGATAGAACAACATGCAGGGCGATGCATTCCATGCCGCTCTGGCAGTGGAGGGGTTAATGCCAGTGGCATGCATGGCATCATTCCAGCTTCCTCACCTCCTAAGAAAGACGCAATTGTATGAGGCTCCGCAGCTCCGTATCGGCAGCTGGAAAACACGAATAGAAACATGTATTATTGTTACCATGTTTGGAACAGAGCCGCAGAGAAGCTCAGGGCTGCTGACGGACGCCCTGTCGGGGAAGATTACTGCACCGATATAATAATTCCAGGTGTATGGACAAGGTGAGAGGTTTTGCAACCTTTAAAGTTTGTGCATGTGATCAAATACGGATCATTCCCTGTGAGTGTTATTTCTAATAATTGTTACATTTTAGTGGATACAATGAGATTGACATATTATTATTATATACGCACATTATTAAGCCGCAGAATGAATGACAGTAGCATTGTCCTATTGAATTCTCTAGAACAGATTTCTTGCAGGTTATTTTGAGAGCTAACCATTGTAAATGTCTGTCTCACGGTGACTGTGACTTACAATTCTTGGATATAATCATCCTTCACAGTTAGTGATAAGCTGTATTCTTGAAGGAAACCATTCAGACAGCTCTTCAGTTTGCTAGTGTCTCCTTCTATCTGGTAGTTATAGACACCTGGGGAGGACGTAGCAAAGGATGATCACAAACATGTCACACAACATTTTCCAAGTTGTATATAATGTATCGAGCCAATGTGGGGGTATGTCCCAGAATATCCCACATCAAAGATTACTGTTTAATGCAGGGGACTCCAGTCCTCAAGGGCAACCAACCGGTCAGACTGAGTGAGCCACCTGTGCTGAAGCAGGGACTGATTGGCAGCTACATTAGGTAGTTTACCTGGGTATCTGCCGTGCTGTTTGTGAAATCTATCCACAGCCCGTAGCATCAGGTATAATACTATTTCATTGTCTGGATTTTCCATGAGAGAAGCTGAAAAGACATGAATATTATTAAACATCACTTGGTGCTTTCATCAGCCCTCTGAAATTGGGGCGTATTGATCGTGCTGCTGGGATTCCACCGCAGACGAGGCTGCGCATACGGACCATGTTAATTTCAGCTCCGGGGACCCCCTGCTTCCTGAGATACTTCCCTCCGAAGGTGCCCCCTTGTTGCATCCTCAGCTGGGGTACACGATACAGAAGTTTACAACTCCCGCGGCACGGGAGCCAATCGGAAGCTGTGATGTCACCCATCGCGGCTTCCTATTGGCCTGCGTGATGCAGGAGATTGAAGATCCAGGAAGTATCTTTAGCACCTACAGAGGTATCTCTGGTAGCATGGGGTCCCAGAGCTGAAATTAACGTGCTCCAGCATCGGAGACCCCCTTCTTCAAACCTATACTAAAAAAAAAAAAAAAATTGCTTGGGAGGCTCATTTAATTGTAAGGCACTATAACATTATAACATTACTAAACGCTCATCTGGTGTATAACCATTCACTAGAATCCCCAGATATGTGCAGCTAAATACAGTCACAAACCAAACAAAAAACATGTTTATTTACCAATCTCATCCGTTTTAGCTGTATCCACGCCGTACTCCTCTGCCAAAGATCGGCAACGGACAACTCGAAGGAAAGAGCAGTTCCTGCCTGGATCAGAAAACAATGTGAGCTGTGACAGGCCACCTGGGGCTTTCATTACATCTAAGAGGATCAGCAGGAGATCTACAGGTGGACACTGAGACAGAAGCACACGGTTACCGAGTAACTAACAAAGCAATGTGAAGATGGGATAAGTGAAAGTGGGCGACGATGATATATTCCATGCACCCAGAATGTTCTCACTGTAAGTGATAACGATATCATGCCACGTGGGCACTACTTGTGCTTCCTCCCTACTCAAGCTGCGGGTACCGGGAATGGTAACATTATCTTTGTATGGAGTAGACTTACAGAACAGTCGAATGTCTCTCTCCGATATGGATTCTGGTGGCTGCAAAGGAACAACAGGAGCAGAATCAGCGCCAAATGTGGAATCCTAACCCAAAATACCTTATACACGGGAAATATTACGATATAGATAGTTTGTCAATCATAAATGCGGACAAGAGAAATCAAAACATTACTTCCCATGGGTAAAAGTGCAGGGATTCTACAATTTACCAAATATAGTTCTTTATTTTTGTTCGAAAAAGGGAGCGCTTTATTTTCCCGTATTTGTGTGTAAGGTTCACAGCTTTTATCATCGCACAACTGTATCAATGCTCCAGCACAGCCGGACAACACTTACTCTGCCTACAGACTGCAGGAGGACGGACACGTAATTTTCCACGGCTGCAGCGTCAGCTTTTGCTTTCTCCCGATATCTAAAGAGGAAGCCGTGAATAAAAACGATGCAGCAACTGTGCAATACACGGTTATTATGGATACAGGTAGTCCTCGCTATCCAATGTTTCACTTTACAACGAATGGCATTTCCAATGCTTTACAATGCCTCCCTAAGGGCCTTTTTCGACACTTGAATGCGTTATCAAACGCTCACCCCCACTGATTAACATGGGACTCACTTTACAACGGTGTCACTATCCAACGCTACTCCCAGAACGGATTCCGTTGGATACCCGAGGACTGCCTGTATAGGATAAAATATCTGTCGTCTAAATTTAGCATAGGTTGCACTTGATGGACGTATGTCTTTTTTCAACCTCGTCTACTATGTAACTATGATTAGGCTGAAGAATTAACGATGATGGCGATCGCAGCACAGTGAAAAGAAAGAAGCGTCAAAAAATGAAGACGCAGCACGTCAAGTAGAAATACTTGACAACACCTACACATTTTGTAATTTGATGAACTTTTCCGAGTCTGCGATCATGTCGGGAATTGTTCCTCTCAGGGGTAAATTCCCCTTCCCTTCCGCAGCTATAAACTCCATGACAGCCCGAGTCAAAACCCAAAAGGACAGCGACTGCAAAGTAAGACAGGGAAGCGTCAAATGATTCAGCCAACTCCTTTCAATAGTCAATAAAACCCATTAAAGGGACATGGATATTGCACTGGCGGCCGCTTATCACCTGCTGCGTAAGATTCGTGCAACGCTCATCGTTAAAAAGCTCTTCAATGTTGCTGGAAACCTAAAAAAAGAGCATTTATGTTTTATATATATATATATATATATATATATATATTGTAATATATAAACAAACGTCGGGCATGTGTGCATTTTGGACCCAATAAAGCACTTTTATGTGATTATCTCTCGTGCTGTGTCGGTATATTGGAGAGAAAGGGAGACAGAGGGGGAGGCGGGCGGGGGTGGGAGAGAGATAATTAAAACCTCTAATCAAATTATCAGCACTGGACAAATGAAAAATATAAAAGGTGTTTATTTAACCTATAAAACACACGGTTACATCACGTGAAAGCGCAACCATTCCATTGATGAACTTATATATATATCATTTATATAATACAAATCTCTCATTTATAACCATTTTGTTTCCATGTGTTTGTGCTAAGAGTATTTTTGGGGGGGGGGGTATTAGTGTTTCCTGCCCTCCCCCTCCCTTTTCCTTACGCGGTTTTGCAGTTAATACGCCTCCTGCTTCGTACCTTCGTGGCGTTCAACGCGGTGTTCACGTTTTTCACGGCCTCCTCGAAGTTCTCCTCATCCTCCCCCACCCCGCTCTCATTCTTCCGAATTCCTGTCGGACATAGAAATCCAGTTACAATCAGCTGCGCTCAGCGGGAAATTGGACAATTGGCGGCGGCCATCTCGCCACGAACAAGTCTCCGCGGACTTTCGACCGAAGAGGGATCTTCGGCTGCAGGCCGTTTGGCCAAGGTAAGTTAATTTAAGGGTTAATTTAGCAGTTGGGGTATGGGGTTAAGGGTAGCATGTTTAGTGGTGTCATTATATCATGAGATATTATCTACTTTAATCAATCTGGTGCTCCAGGGGTTAATATGGCAGCAGTTTGGTTTTAAAATACAATATATTGGGATTATGACAATATATTGGGTTTGTGACAGGTCAAGACTTTTCCTATGTCTGTGCTGGTCTTCAAAGAGGACTTAATTGGGAGGGGGGGCCTATCTTGGATAGCCCACTAAAAGTGACATGTTGTTTAGAAGGTCACAAACGCTAACCAGAGACTACGCCGTCAGCATTAAAGAAAACAAAATGTTTGTGAATAATTACTGGTGCGTTCCAGAGAGAGGTGACACACAGGTTAGGCTTTCGTTGTAGGACTTAATTGAAAATGAGAATATCATGTGACGTCATCTACTGTACATACTAAGAGTTACATGTGTGTGATGGTGGCAAAGAGTGACATGTACTGAGACCACACACTGCATGGGTAAGAGGTGCCAAGGACAGATCTCCATTTGTCACTTGAATTTAGGATCAAGACGGTCGTGATTAGTCTCGTTGCGTCCGTCATGAGCGCCTGAATCTATTCACGCGTGTCTAGGTGTTAGAGAAGGGACGTTATGAGTGCGTATATACAGTATATTAAGGCAAAACTTCAACGTTGTTTGGTAGAAGGTTTTTTTCTCTGTCGCAAAATCTTCAATCTCGTAGCCGATATACGATAGGGGTGGGCTTATGTTGTTTCAATGGGGGGAAAATAAATAGTACATATGAAGTTGAGTGGTCACATAACGCCGCGTTGCCGAAGAGAAGGTAAGTGAAGTTGCAGTGGCCACACGCGATCCCCCGGTATTAATTTAAATGCCCTGGGGGAAGAGCGCGGGGCCTCTGCAACCGCCGCGCCCCCCCCCCTGAACAATCTTGCGCCCGTTTTTTTTTTAAACATTAACGTCTGAATGAACTGTTGCATGCTCTGAAGAGAGTATCTACATTTTCGGACACATTTTGCTACAAAAGATTTGTGTGTGTAACTGCATAGTTTTTCTATAATAAACAGGGACCCGAGACCCTGGCAGATATATTAATTTACATATTTCTTGGGTGGTAGCAACGTAGAGACCTGATTGCAATTGAGTAAGGGGTTAATATAACCTCATTGAAGGTACCTTTGTGGAGAACGGCGAGTTGGCTAGAGTAGCCGTGTGTATTAACCATGGTTGCATGTTTAAGTCACGTGCTCACTAGTGTTCTGTTCGTGACAGATGGTATATGGGGCCGGATTTAGGGGAGATATTGTCCATTTGAGGGGCCTTTGCCAAGGCGAAAAGTGGAAAACACAAAATCCAAGGGGAGCATGGGGAGGAAACAAAAATAAATTCCTGACGAAGCCGAAGCTAACACGTGGCGAAACGCGTAGAGTCGGAGTCTTATTCAGAGCGGAGCCATCAGAAGAGGAGTCTCGGAAGATCCAGCCCTTTCCCAGCGACGGACCCGTATCTGACGCCAGACGGAGCACTGCTACAGCTAACCGGAGGCAGAGACAGAGAAGTGGGGAGCGTTGCGGGATGGTGAGCCAGCTGGCTGCAGTTATCCTCTCTTACACTATTGTAGTGTGACATGCCCGTTTTTTATTGTTAGATTGTGAGTATATTACTTTTATTGCTATAAACTTTTTTACCTTGGTTGATCTGCGCTATGCCAGTTTCTTTCTCTTGACATTGGGCCACATCCTCCTGAGAACCTGATCCACCCAGATGACAACTTTACCATCTACCAACCACTGTATGACTGTATGAGTCAACCCTGTTGTTTTGACTTACATCCTGTAAGTAGTCATTCTATTAGAGCCAAGTCGTTTGGAGGCTTTTTTTCCACATTGCTATTCTGCTGCACTTAAATATATCTTTGTTTCCTCCCCATGCTCCCCTTGGATTTTGTGTTTTCTGCTGTTACTGTGGGGGAAGAGTGAAGACTGCCCCTTCCAGTGGGTTCTGAGCAGGGGGTGAAACTGTACTAACATTATTATTACTATTTGTTCACTTATTTAAGTATTTATTAAGTCACTTATTATTAGTGTTTCCTTTATATTTGTTTGCGCCTGTGTTCACTTTATTACTTTACAAGGTGAAAAGTGGGCCAGCTTGCGAGCGGTGCATTAACCCTTGTCCCGTATGCAGGTCACGTGCTCACAGGTGTGCCGTACGCGCTAAGGGGTTTAGGGCTAAGGGGTACCATTAATATTAAGGGACAAGATTAGGCTTTTTTAGAGTTAGGCCGTAGTTATAGTCCCGGTGATGGCGACATCGTGACATCATCCGGTGCCGCAGCGATTTCTGCCTATAGTGTAAGAGGCAAGAAACGGCGTGGGGAGGGGGGGGTGGCCGTGAGCTGTTCGCCCTCATTGGCTGAACTGCTTACATACCCGCTGACGTCACGCTGCGGTCGCCGAAAAGTCAAATCTCAGTGACTTCCAGCGATCGCGACCAAGCCGTCGCTCAGTCGCACCTACTATAAGCACCAGGACTATAAATACAGCACAAGGGGCTAAGGTTTTTAGGGTAGGGTGTAGCGTTAGTATTAGGGGTTAGGAATTTTAGGGTAAGGGGTAAAGTTCGAGGTTTATCTTGGTGGCGAGGCGAGTAGCGTGTAAGCGCCGATGGAGATTTGGTCGCAGCAAAACGTCCGCGCCCAAATGTGCTAGTCCGGCACTCAGACCGCACGTTCACCCACGGGAGGAGCGGGGCGGTACCTTGTCTGATCAGGTCTCGGAAAGCTTCCTTCTCTTTGTAGCTTTTGGGCGTCTGACCCCCGTTCTGAAAGGGAAATCCCAGCCAGTCACCCCGTGCCATCATTCTTCAAAACGGACACCCAACATTTAACAAGCGCATCACAAACCTCACTGCGCCATTTCTCCAAGAACTTGGACACCACGACGACCCACGGAGTGTGACTGTGGTCCTAGGGGTCAAAATCAAAGGGAGTAAATGAAAATCGCTTCTGTATTTATATTACTTGAGTTTTCTTTTATCCCAGCTATTTATAGTTCTCCCACAATACACTGCGTTGCTGTCCTCCGTGGCAACGGAAAGGGTTAATAAAGCGTGAATGTGTCTGTGATAGATCTATCGAGGAAACAAAATATTTTTTCGGCGCCTCTATAGATAGTCAAGGAATAGGGTAAGGTAAATGAGTCAAACCATAGCTAATGTCCGTTTACATTACTCTATTTCTGGACTATCAATAGAGGCGCCGGAAAATATTTTATTTCATCTTTGCTCGTATCTGATCTGCTTCGATCTCAGGACTTTGCTATATTGTCATTTTTTATAATTGTGTGTGTTGCAGCTACGATCTTGCTCCAGTATCAGTGTGATACATTTAGTTATTGTGAGCATATTACATTTAACATTCCTTTCACTCATCAATAACGATTTTTTTTTGCATGTGAAAGATCTATCGTTACTACAATGGGTCTACCTCTGTGTCGTGGTCCGTTTTGTGCAACAGTAATTACAGATAATTATGATTCCAATAAAATGTATCACACCTTGCAGATACATCTGTGTATTACTGTGTGTCCTCTGTTTACTTCGAAAATTATAAAACAGTAATATAAATATATATATATATAAAATTAAGTATATATGTATAAATAAATATATATCTCTATACACACACACAGTCGGGGTCTAATCTATATACCCTGAGGCGGCCCACCACACCGCGGCTTGATGATTGCCACTTCGGGGAATATAGAATAAGCCCTTTAATCTTTAATATATCCTGTAACCAAATGAGATATTCTCAAGCAGCCGCATGTGTGAGCAGTGTGCGCTGTAGCCAGAAGAACAGCTGGTTTTAGTCTAGGATACCGTAACGTTTTATTACGTGCATGCACAGGCAGATTCTGCAGAACCCCCAGCGTACTTTTCTCTCCATGTGATCCAAGTCATACAACTGGAGATGCTCCTTCAGCTCAGGAAACGGTTGGTCCAGCCTCAAATCTTCGAGTGCGTTGTCCGGGTGTGATTCTATCACTGTGATAACACACAGGGAATAGCTCATTTCTCACACAGCTTTAGGCTCCAATCCCTTCTTTACATCCATTATCTCCTTTATCATTCTTTCCCTGGAGGATCTGAATGGGAACGCAGCTCTGGAGCAGGGGTGCTCAACTAAAGTCCTCAACCTCCCTCCCCCCCGCCCCCAACAGGTCAGGGTTTCAGGATATCCCTGCTTCAGCACAGGTGGCTCAATCAGTCCCTGCTTCAGCACAGGTGGCTCAATCAGAGGCTCAGTCTTCGACTGAGCCTCTGATTGAGCCGCCTGTGCTGAAGCAGGGATATCCTGAAAACCTGACTTGTTGGGGGGAGCATGAGGCCTGGTGTTGAGCACCCCTGCTCTAGAGAGCATATCTTTTCATCATATCGGCATTAACAGAACTCAAGTTACACCTGGAAATACGCGTACCTGTGTGTTCTTTCACAAGTTACACCTGGAAATACGCGTACCTGTGTGTTCTTTCACAAGTTACACCTGGAAATACGCGTACCTGTGTGTTCTTTCACAAGTTACACCTGGAAATACGCGTACCTGTGTGTTCTTTCACAAGTTACACCTGGAAATACGCGTACCTGTGTGTTCTTTCACAAGTTACACCTGGAAATACGCGTACCTGTGTGTTCTTTCACAAGTTACACCTGGAAATACGCGCACCTGTGTGTTCTTTCACAAGTTACACCTGGAAATACGCGCACCTGTGTGTTCTTTCACAAGTTACACCTGGAAATACGCGTACCTGTGTGTTCTTTCACAAGTTACACCTGGAAATACGCGTACCTGTGTGTTCTTTCACAAGTTACACCTGGAAATACGCGTACCTGTGTGTTCTTTCACAAGTTACACCTGGAAATACGCGTACCTGTGTGTTCTTTCACAAGTTACACCTGGAAATACGCGTACCTGTGTGTTCTTTCACAAGTTACACCTGGAAATACGCGTACCTGTGTGTTCTTTCACAAGTTACACCTGGAAATACGCGTACCTGTGTGTTCTTTCACAAGTTACACCTGGAAATACGCGTACCTGTGTGTTCTTTCACAAGTTACACCTGGAAATACGCGTACCTGTGTGTTCTTTCACAAGTTACACCTGGAAATACGCGTACCTGTGTGTTCTTTCACAAGTTACACCTGGAAATACGCGTACCTGTGTGCTCTTTCACAAGTTACACCTGGAAATACGCGTACCTGTGTGTTCTTTCACAAGTTACACCTGGAAATACGCGTACCTGTGTGTTCTTTCACAAGTTACACCTGGAAATACGCGTACCTGTGTGTTCTTTCACAAGTTACACCTGGAAATACGCGTACCTGTGTGTTCTTTCACAAGTTACACCTGGAAATACGCGTACCTGTGTGCTCTTTCACAAGTTACACCTGGAAATACGCGTACCTGTGTGTTCTTTCACAAGTTACACCTGGAAATACGCGTACCTGTGTGTTCTTTCACAAGTTACACCTGGAAATACGCGTACCTGTGTGTTCTTTCACAAGTTACACCTGGAAATACGCGTACCTGTGTGTTCTTTCACAAGTTACACCTGGAAATACGCGTACCTGTGTGTTCTTTCACAAGTTACACCTGGAAATACTCGTACCTGTGTGTTCTTTCACAAGTTACACCTGGAAATACGCGTACCTGTGTGTTCTTTCACAAGTTACACCTGGAAATACGCGTACCTGTGTGTTCTTTCACAAGTTACACCTGGAAATACGCGTACCTGTGTGTTCTTTCACAAGTTACACCTGGAAATACGCGTACCTGTGTGTTCTTTCACAAGTTACACCTGGAAATACGCGTACCTGTGTGTTCTTTCACAAGTTACACCTGGAAATACGCGTACCTGTGTGTTCTTTCACAAGTTACACCTGGAAATACGCGTACCTGTGTGTTCTTTCACAAGTTACACCTGGAAATACGCGTACCTGTGTGTTCTTTCACAAGTTACACCTGGAAATACGCGTACCTGTGTGTTCTTTCACAAGTTACACCTGGAAATACGCGTACCTGTGTGTTCTTTCACAATAATCCTCATGTAGCCGACAAACCCATAGGAGCGGCAGATTAAGAGCGGGATGTTGGAATTCCAGAGAGTTTCAGCCAACCGCAGCAAAGTGCTGAAATGCACACAGCACACGGTAAGAAATACATACGTGTCAGGCACACGGACGTGTGAAACGCAGAACGCAGGCGGGTTTTTTTTGATACCTCTCGGGTAGCTGCGTTGCGATCACCATGGTGAACCTGCAGAAAAAGGAAGGATCCCCATCTAGAAGCTGGTCCGGGCTCTATAGAAAAGGGGCGAGAGAGAATGAAACGCATACGATGAATGTGAATTACTGTTATTTACCTTCGTGCAGAAGCACGCAGGCTATGTACAGGGAGCAACATGTGCAATACAGGGATAAGAATGTCAAACAGAGAATTCACCATTAAGCAAACAAAAGGTCAGTGCACTGCCCCACAGAGCTTACTGTCTAGTAGAGGGACGGCCAACTCCAGTCCTCAAGGGCCACCAACAGGTCAGGTTTTCAGGATAGCCTTGCTTCAGCACAGGTGGCTCAATTAGTGTCTCAGTCAAAGAGTTTCCTTCAGGACAGGTGGCTCAGTTGAAGATTGAGCCACCTGTGCTGAAGCAAACTCTTTGACTGAGCCACTGATTGAGCCACCTGTGCTGAAGCAAGGCTATCCTGAAAACCTGACCTGTTGGTGGCCCTTGAGGACTTGAGCTGGCCGCCCCTGAGCTAGATCCTCATTAATGGTTCGGATTCAGATTTACTAGCCAAAGCTTTTTTCCTATGACTGCAAAAAAAAAAAAAAAGTCCAACTTGTAGGGCACAAAGCTGGGTAATAAGACAAATAAATATCCCGCCCCGTTCCCTGTAACTGACAATCCAGATTTTGTTGCAGGTCAGAATATGAGGTGTTCATATTCCTGTGCTGAAAGCAGGAACCGATAGAGCCGCCTGGGCTGAAACAGGGACCAACTGAACAACTTGTGCTGAAGCAGGAATCAATTGAGTCACCTGTGCTGTTACTAAGGCATTACAGTTATAGATTTAGCTGGTAGAAATCAGTTTGCATGATGCTGCAGAATAACACGTTCCTTAAATGTTTCCTGACAATAAAGTTATAACAATCAGAACTATTCTACCTTCCAGGAACTGATCTGACTATGAGAAGCCCCCGCAGAAACACAGTAAGACCTTCTAAGTATCTCCACATCAAGCTGATCATTATATAATCACTCGACAGAAACACCGTTACAAACCTCTGGTATAAAATGTCCCGTGACGTCGTCATTCAGCTCTTGTAAAAGCTCCATGGCAGTTCTGGCCCGATTCTGTTTGCAAAAATATCACAAGTGCATAAATATTAATTTCTGCTGGTAAAAGTGTCTGCTAATTAACAAATATTGGTGCCCAGCTACAACTGGTTATTCTCACCATACCCCCGGCACAAACCCGTGAAAACGATGTATAAACAAAGCGGCAAATTTTAATCTTAAAATCCCACGTCCCTAAAAAATATATATAAACCCATCCAGTAACAGTACAGAAATCGGGCTGGGTTCAGGTGTGTGTGTGTTGTGTGTGTGGGGTGTGTGTGGTATGTTGTGTGTGTGTTGTGTGTAGCAGCTTACCTTTCCAATGCTGCCTCTCTGGAGAAAAAAGCTGAACAGAAACAACAACAAAACCCAGTTACACAAATTCAGTGACTTACAACAAATTCACGTTCTTAACCAGTTCATTGCTAGACGGACAGGTAACATTATTCTGCACTAAATTCCGGTCCCTGACGGTAAGAAAATCTTACCGAGATTAACTACAATTATTATAACCAAGCGATGTTTGCTACAGTGTGTGGGCGCGCAAAGCGCTGCGACGTGTACGCTGGCAGGGCAGACAAGAATTTTGTCTTCCCGTGCCGCGGTTGGCACGCAGACAATGGCAGGCAGATATGCCCTGTCATGGCCGCACACGCCGTCATGGCCCCGCCCCCTGCGCTCCCCTACAGACCGCCAATCACGGCTGTAGTTTCTGCATGTGCCGCCAGGCCCGTGTGCAGCAGGGAGGACTGGGGCCGTAGCCTGTGTGAGATTAGAGCGTCAAATACAATTATTGGACAAAACTGAGATGTAAAAGAACACAATTCCTTCTATTTTAAGTCTGCCTGTGAAAGCAAAGTGATGCCAAATGATACGCCGAGACCTTACATGCTTTGCATTGCACTAGGGCAGGGTTTTGCACTCCAGTCCTCAAGACCCCTCAAGAGTCAGGTTTTAAGGATATCCCAGCTTCAGCACAGGTGGTTTTGCCATCTGTGCTGAAGCAGGGATATCCTCAAAACCTGAGCTGTTGCGGGGTCTTGAGAACCCCTGCACAAAAGGTCGACCGTGTTAGGAAATCTGAGGTCCCTACTTGTTGCCAACATCCTCCCCGCTGACCTCGCTCCCGTCCACGATGGTGAAAGAGCCGATCCCTGGAAAACAGGAAGGAAACGCAAGGCGCAACGTCACTTTCTGCAGTTACCGTGCGGCAGGGAAGGTTCGAGCTTCACCTCCCAGCAGGATTTTACTGATCTCCCAAATTGCAAACGTTAAAAATCAGGGGTCTCAAACTCAGTCCTGAAGGGCCAACAGGCCAGGTTTTCAGGCAATCCCTGCTTCAACACAGTGGGCTCAGTCATTATGACTGACTCTTGTCCTCAAGGGCCAGCAACAGGCCAGGTATTAGGGATATCCCTGCTTCAGCACAGGGGGCTCAATCTGAGCCAAAGATTGAGCCCCCTGTGCTGAAGCAGGAATAGCCATAAAAGCTGGCCTGTTGGTGGTCCTTGAGGACAGAGTTTGAGACCCCTGATTTAAATGATTTCCCCCCCGTGTGCCGTTCCCAGGTATTCCCTCCTCTCACTGAAGCGTTACAGCTGGAGAGGAGGGAGGTGGTGAGTGGCGGCACTTGCTATACCGCGTGCAGTTTGGATACGGCACGCGCACGCACTCACCCGGCAGCACCAGGTTCTTGAGGGTTTCCGTGCCGGTGGCTGTTGCATTTATCAGACAGACGTGAGCGGTCTCCAGAGCCTCCTGCCCGTGGTCGCCCCATAACCTGCAGAACAAGGAAACTATAAACCCCAGAGCTAAGGCACCGCACCATCTGTGTCACGTGGGATCGTGTGCACAGGGGTCTCTGGGTGTATTTAGGGGTTGCTCCTGTGCTCAGGGTTTGGGGGTCTCTGGGTATATTTAGGGGTTGCTCCTGTTCTCAGGGTTTGGGGTTCCCTGGGTGTATTTAGGGAGTGCTGCGGTGCTCAGGGTTGGGGGGTCTCTGGGTGTATTTAGGAGGTGCTCCTGTGCTCAGGGTTGGGGGGTCTCTGGGTGTATGTAGGGGGTGCTGCTGTGCTCAGGGTTGGGGGGTCTCTGGGTGTATGTAGGGGGTGCTGCTGTGCTCAGGGTTGGGGGGTCTCTGGGTGTATGTAGGGGGTGCTGCTGTGCTCAGGGTTGGGGGGTCTCTGGGTGTATGTAGGGGGTGCTGCTGTGCTCAGGGTTGGGGGGGTCTCTGGGTGTATGTAGGGGTAGGTTATATAGATAATACCTTAGCTGTCTGTCATATTTCTGCTCCTTTACCAATGCACCCTGAGCCATGTCTGTGACCCGGAAGTGAAATTGTTCCTGTCCCTTTTCTGCTTCCTGCCGCCAGAGGGCGCTCACATCCTGTCAGTCGCAGACAGCAGCGGGCGGAGGGAGAGAAATGAGGGACGGGGGGAGAACAGATTGGGGGACGGGGGAGAACAGATTGGGGGACGGGGGGAGGAACAGATTGGGGGACGGGG